>NW_026014518.1:190000-192500 GCF_020379485.1 Brassica napus
GTGGCCGTCCGTCAGCCACACAGGGCGCTTCAGTCACACAGCATGACGTCCTGTGTGTCCGTGTTTCCATCAGTACACACAGTACGTCCGTCAGCACACACAGGACGTCTGTCAGTACACACAGGACGTCCGTCACACACACAGGACATCCGTGGTCATCCGTCAGTACACATATCAGCATGCTGGCCCTTCCTGTGGACTGTTCGGGTGATTTTGGCCCACGTGGGCTGTCTGTTCAGTACCACAGGACGTCCGTCAGCACACGCAGGAGTCCGTGCCTGTCCCGTTAGCACAACAGACTGTCCGTGGACTGATCCGTGTACTGAACTCATATCAGCATGCTGACCACACATATCAGCATGCTGGCCCTTCCCGTGGACTGTCCGTGTACTGATTCTGGACAACTGATGCACCATGTCAGTACACATATCAGCATGCTGGCCCTTCCCGTGGACTGATCCGTGTACTGATCCGTGTACTGAACTCATATCAGCATGCTGACCACACATGTCAGCATGCTGGCCCTTCCCGTGGACTGTCCGTGTACTGATCCGTGTACTGATCCGTGTACTGAACTCATATCAGCATGCTGACCCACATCATCAGCACCTGGACTTTCCGTGGACTGTCCGTCAGCACACACATACTTCCTCTGTCCATCAATACACATATCAGCACCTCCTTGGACTGTTCGTGTGATTTTGGCCACGTGGCTGTCTGTTCAGTACTACAGGACGTCCGTCAGCACACGCAGGACGTCCGTGGCTGTCCGTTGTATCCGTGCGTCCGTCAGTGCACACGACGTCCGTCAGCACACACATGACGTCCGTCAGCACACGCATGACGTCGTGGCTGTCCGTGTTGTCCGTGTGTCCGTCAGTGCACACAGGACGTCCGTCAGCACACACATGATGTCCGTCATGCACACGCATGCCGTCCGTCGCACAGCAGGACGTCCGTGGTGTCCGTGTGTGTCCGTGGTCCGTCATGCACACAGGACGTCCGTCAGCCACACACATGACGTCCGCGCACAGCAGGACGTCGTCGCACACGCAGACGTCCGTGGCTGTCCGTGTGTGTCCGTGTCCGTCAGCACACTCCTGTACGTCCGTTAGTACACACAGGAGTCCGTCATCACAATCAAGGACGTTCCGTGGCCGTCCGTCATAACACAGTGACGTCCGGGCCGCCGTCCAGCATAACAGGACGTCCGTCATACACAGAGGACTCCCTACTTGGCCGTCCGTCAGCACACAAGGGCGTCCGTCACACACGCAGGACTCCTTGTGTGTCCGTGTGTCCTCAGTACACACAGGACGTCCGTCAGCACACACAGGACGTCCGTCATACACACAGGACGTCCGTCAGCACACACAGGACGTCCGTGGTCATCCGTCAGTACACATATCAGCATGCTGGCCCTTCTGTGGACTGTTCGGTGATTTTGGCCCCACGTGGGCTGTCTGTTCAGTACACACAGACGTCCGTCAGCACCGCAGGACGTCCGTGCCTGTCCGTTAGCACACACAGACTGTCCGTGGACTGATCCGTGTACTGAACTCATATCAGCATGCTGACCACACATATCAGCATGCTGGCCCTTCCCGTGGACTGTCCGTGTACTGATTTGGACAACTGATGCACCATGTCAGTACACATATCAGCATGCTGGCCCTTCCCGTGGACTGATCCGTGTACTGATCCATGTACTGAACTCATATCAGCATGCTGACCACACATGTCAGCATGCTGGCCCTTCCCGTGGACTGTCCGTGTACTGATCCGTGTACTGAACTCATATCAGCATGCTGACCACACATATCAGCATGCTGGCCCTTCCCGTGGACTGATCCGTGTACTGATCCGTGTACTGAACTCATATCAGCATGCTGACCACACATATCAGCATGCTGGCCCTTCCCGTGGACTGTCCGTGTACTGAACTCATATCAGCATGCTGACCACACATATCAGCATGCTGGCCCTTCCCGTGGACTGTCCGTGTACTGATCCGTGTACTGAACTCATATCAGCATGCTGACCACACATATCAGCATGCTGGCCCTTCCCGTGGACTGATTCGTGTACTGATCCGTGTACTGATCCGTGTACTGAACTCATATCAGCATGCTGACCACACATATCAGCATGCTGGCCCTTCCTGTGGACTGTCCGTGTCTGATCGTGTACTGATCCGTGTACTGAACTCATATCAGCATGCTGACCACACATATCAGCATGCTGGCCCTTCCCGTGGACTGTCCGTGTACTGATTTTGGACAACTGATGCACCATGTCAGTACACATATCAGCACGCTGGCCCTTCCCGTGGACTGATCCGTGTACTGAACTCATATCAGCATGCTGACCATACATATCAGCATGCTGGCCCTTCCCGTGGACTGTCCGTGTACTGATCCGTGTACTGATCCGTGTACTGAACTCATATCAGCATGCTGACCACACATATCAGCATGCTGGCCCTTCCCGTGGACTGTCC
>NW_026014518.1:207500-210000 GCF_020379485.1 Brassica napus
TATAGCTCTTTATCATAGGTGGGGTAATTGAGGGCGGCTCCACTCAATTTCTCACTGAAAAAGGCCACTGGCCGTCCTCCTTGGGTCAGCACGGCTCCTATTCCTGTCCCTGAAGCATCACACTCAATCTCAAAAGGTTTATCAAAGTTAGGAAGAGTTAGAACCGGTGCATGTGTCAAGCTATATTTAAGCCTGTTGAAAGACTCCTCTTGGGCAGGGCCCCAAGCAAAGGTTACATTCTTCTTGATCACGGAGGTCATTGGGGCGGCAATGGTACTGAAGTCCTTCACAAATCGTCGATAGAAACTGGCCAGTCCATGGAAGCTGCGGATATGTCCGATCGTGGTTGGAGTCGGCCAGTCTTGTATCGCCTTGATCTTCTCTTCATCAACCTTCAGTCCCTGTGAACTCACAACAAAGCCTAAAAATACCAATTGATCAGTGCAGAATACACATTTCTTAAGGTTAGCATAAAGGCCTTCTTGCCTTAAGGCTTTCAAAACCTGTTCTAGGTGTCCCATGTGTTCAGTTAAAGACCTGCTGTAAATCAAGATATCATCAAAGTATACAACCACGAATTTACCAATGTAAGGTCGGAGGACCTCATTCATGAGTCTCATGAAGGTGCTAGGGGCGTTGGTAAGGCCAAACGGCATCACCAGCCACTCGTATAGACCTTGCTTGGTCTTGAAGGCGGTTTTCCACTCATCTCCTTCCTTCATGCGGACTTGATGGTATCCACTCCTGAGATCAATCTTAGAAAACACAACAGACCCACTCAGTTCATCCAACATATCATCTAATCTAGGTATAGGGTACCGATATTTGATGGTTATGTTGTTGATGGCTCGGCAGTCCACACACATGCGCCATGACCCATCTTTCTTAGGCACTAGTAGGACCGGGACTGCACAGGGGCTAAGGCTCTCGCGGATGTAGCCTTTGTCCATGAGATCTTGGACCTGCCGTTCCAGCTCCTTAGCTTCCTCAGGGTTGACACGGTAAGCGGCTCGGTTTGGTAGTGGCGCGCCGGGTACAAGATCGATCTGATGTTCTATGCCACGGATAGGGGGCAAACCGGCAGGGATCTCGTCAGGGAAGACATCCTTGTAACGTCCCATGAGGTCTTGTACTACGTCCGGTACTTCAGGAGCTTCTAAACCTGCAAAACAACCTTCCTTAAAGATCATTAGTAGCACCTGTGTCTCACGTTGTAATGATTTAAGCACTTGTCCAGAAGTCATGTAAAGGTTAGTGTTACTTACCTGGCCGGACTGCGTCATTGCCTTCTGCATATCATGAACTTCTTGAGGGCTGAGAGGTGCTAGGCTGTGCTTCTTGTTGTTGTGGACGAAACTGTAGATGTTGGTGCGGCCATGGTGAAGTGTCTCCTTGTCAAACTGCCATGGCCTTCCGAGAAGTATATGGCCGGCTTGCATGGGCACAACATCACACTTGACCTGGTCGTGGTACTTGCCAATACTGAAGGACACAACAACTTGTTCGGCAATCTTGAGCTCAGTCTCATCATTGAGCCATTTGAGACGGTATGGTCGAGGATGGGCAGTTTTGATCAACCCTAGCTTATCAACAAGATACTTGCTAGCCACGTTAGTACAAGATCCGCCATCTATGATCAAACTACATACCTTGTGATCAACACTACATCTGGTGTGGAAGATGTTCTCCCGCTGGATGGTCTCTGGGTCAAAGAGGGTGCTAAGGGCTCTCCGGGTCACTAGCAGCTCGCCTGTCTCCGGGTAGTCGGTTACTTCCTCATCAGAGATCGCTGCCGCGGCCTCTGCCTCATCTTGGGATTCATACTCGCCATCCCCCTTTAGGACCATCACTCGTTTGTTTGGACAATCCCGAGCATAGTGGCCCTTGCCCTGACACTTATAACAAATGATGTCACGAGTACGCAAATTTTGGGCTTGAGTCTTACCCTGCTCCGGCTTAGATGCATTGGACGATTCAGCCGGGTTTGTCTTGAATCGGCTCTCAATCTCAATCGTCTTGCCCTTGTCGCCTTGCTTTGAACCCGGTTGAGTCCAAGCAGGTTTGCTGCGGCTGGTACTGGCCGTCTTGCGCTTGATGTGCTGCTCGGCTTGCGTAGCAAAGTGCAATAGATCGTTGAAGTCTTCATAGTGTTGTCTCTCCACCTTGCGGGCAATGCGGTCTTGCAGCCCTTCCAGGAATTGGGACATCATTGTCTCCTCGGGCTCGTCGGTCTCAAGCTTATTCCTAAGAGCCTCGAACTCCTCAAAGTACTCCTCCACAGTCTTAGTTCCCTGCGTAAGTTTACGAAAACGTTTTAGCACATCACGCTGGTAGTAAGATGGAATGTACCTCGCGCGAAGCTTGGTCCGCATCTCGGTCCAATTACGCGCTCTCCACACTGGCCCGGACTTGGCAACGTCTCGATCCCACCACGAAAGAGCATTGTCCGTCAGCTGGGCTGCTGCTAGGGCAACCTTCTTGGCCTCACTATATTGGTAAT
>NW_026014518.1:222500-230000 GCF_020379485.1 Brassica napus
CACACAGGACGCCCGTCAGTACACACAGGACGTCCGTCAGCACACACAGGACGTCCGTGGTCGTCCGTCAGTACACATATCAGCATGCTGGCCCTTCCTGTGGACTGTTCGGGTGATTTTGGCCCACGTGGGCTGTCTGTTCAGTACACACAGGACGTCCGTCAGCACACGCAGGACGTCCGTGCCTGTCCGTTAGCACACACAGACTGTCCGTGGACTGATCCGTGTACTGAACTCATATCAGCATGCTGACCACACATATCAGCATGCTGGCCCTTCCCGTGGACTGTCCGTGTACTGATTTTGGACAACTGATGCACCATGTCAGTACACATATCAGCATGCTGGCCCTTCCCGTGGACTGATCCGTGTACTGATCCGTGTACTGAACTCATATCAGCATGCTGACCACACATATCAGCATGCTGGCCCTTCCCGTGGACTGTCCGTGTACTGATCCGTGTACTGATCCGTGTACTGAACTCATATCAGCATGCTGACCACACATATCAGCATGCTGGCCCTTCCCGTGGACTGATTCGTGTACTGATCCGTGTACTTATCCGTGTACTGAACTCATATCAGCATGCTGACCACACATATCAGCATGCTGGCCCTTCCCGTGGACTGTCCGTGTACTGAACTCATATCAGCATGCTGACCACACATATCAGCATGCTGGCCCTTCCCGTGGACTGTCCGTGTACTGATCCGTGTACTGAACTCATATCAGCATGCTGACCACACATATCAGCATGCTGGCCCTTCCCGTGGACTGATTCGTGTACTGATCCGTGTACTGAACTCATATCAGCATGCTGACCACAAATATCAGCATGCTGGCCCTTCCCGTGGACTGTCCGTGTACTGATCCGTGTACTGAACTCATATCAGCATGCTGAGCACACATATCAGCATGCTGGCCCTTCCCGTGGACTGTCCGTGTACTGATCCGTGGACTGATCCGTGTACTGAACTCATATCAGCATGCTGACCACACATATCAGCATGCTGGCCCTTCCCGTGGTGATGAGGCCATCCAAGTAGAGGTTCCCATTGTTAGGCGCTGTCCGACTACCCGGAGTGGAACCAGGGCCTTGCGAGAAGGTTTCACCAAAGCTGTCCAGCATATCCTTGATCAAGATGGACAGACTGACCAGGACCAGCTGCTGATTGAGAAGATGGTCCAGTTGAAGATTCAAGATCAAGCCGGCCCAAAGGAGGTTCAGGACGCGGCCGACCCGATCCAGTTCAGACTCAACCAAGCCGGACTTCTCATCTCCACATCCGAGCTTGGTCCAGACTCAGTTTCCATTTCATCCACTCCAACTCTTTCCGGTTCTGAGATCTAGCCGACCACCAAGGGGAGTAGCATGTGTTGTACTCTTTTTCCTCACCAGGTTTTGTCCCATTGGGTTTTCTTGGTAAGGTTTTAATGAGGCAACATGCAAGCATGCTATTAGCCTTGGTCTAAGCCTTCTCAAACCGACAACCAGATGTCTGGTTTATTTTAATTTATTTGGTTAAGACTTTGGGCTAATGTTTCAGCCTCATTTTCGGCCAGCTTGTTTAAGGCCTTTTATCTTTGAGTCTCATAAGGGGTAAACCCTATATAACTCCATGAAGTTGGCGATTTTTGCCTAAGTCTTTTATGAAATAATTTTGCCTTTGCAAACCTAAAACCCTAAGTCTTTTTCTGTGAGAAACAAGAGAGAGCAGCCGAATCTTATCAAGCTTCAAACCACCAAGCTTGTGGCGATTCTTCACCTCCATTCCATCCACCGATTTGCCTTGAGAGTGATACACATCCAGCAAGCCAAATCCCATAGCTATCCACCTCCATCCACTGTTCTTGTTGAGAGAGATACACATCCAGCAACAAGGATCCATCCCCCATACTTCTATCCTTCTTTTGTTTTGTTTTATCTTTCATCATATAGTTCTAGCTTTTTCCATTCATTATAAAAACTCATAAAAAGTCATATTTGCTTCTGTTCTTCATTGATCATATTGTTTTCTTCCTGTTCCTTATTTTGATTCATAAAAACTCATAAAAATAGCATCCTTTTGTTTCAGGAACCAGATCGGCCAACTCCCAGCCCATCGCGACCGTCTAGCCGTCCCATAGCCGTCCGTCCGTCCTGTCCAGTCCGAGTTCCCGAACCTCAGACTGTCCGTCCGTGCAGACTGTTTCCCGGCCTGTATCATTTTGGTATCAGAGCTCAAAGCTCCTACACCTTCGGTTGTATCCTATCCTTGCTACTTTTGTTATTTGGTTCATCATCTTGTCTTTCAAAATTTTTGTTCTTGCTGTTCTTGGCGAGTTCAACTTGTTTTCTTTTTCTGCATATCTTTTGATCCGATTTTATGCATCTTTCATTCAAGTAATATGTTTTTGGCATCAATCGATTTTCACTTTCCTTTTTGATCAGATTTTCCATTTAATTGCATTTAATTTTCTTGGCTTGCACTTCAAGTTCTTTCCATTTTTAAAAAAAAAAAGAAATATTGTTCTTTCCATTTTTTTTAATTTTCGAAACTTAACTTTAAAAAAAAAAAAAAAGGAAGTTTTACATTCATTGATCATTGCATATATTTCCCTTTCTCTTTGATTATTGCAGATCACTTTTTCTTCTTCCTCTCTTGTCGCAGGAGACATGGGAGACCTAAATGGAGCACCTACACAAGCCGAGATCAATGCTCAGCTGATGGCTAACCATGCTGAACTCCAAGCCGCACTGGCTACTGTGACTGAGCAGCTGGCTCATATAGCAGGGAGGGACCGAGCTAATGTACCACGGCCAAGGAGGAGAAACCAACCCGTTCCAGAGGAACAACAGTCCCAATCCAGTGAGGACAACTCGGACACTGACCGTACCGAACCAGAAGAGCCGCGGCGTGAACGAGCCGGACGTGGGAACCGACGGGAGTATCGGGTCCAAGGCGATGCAAGCCCGGTCCGAAGAAGATTCCGAGACGATGAAGTAGCTTGGCAAGGAGGCAAGGATCTCAAACTTACTCCCCCAACCTTTGCTGGAAAGGTTGACCCGGACGCCTACATTGAATGGGAGAGGCGCATGGAGTACATCTTTGAGTACTACCGCTATACCGAGGCCAAGAAGATCGCCTTAGCCGCAGCCCAACTGACGGACAATGCCCTAACCTGGTGGGACAGGGAAGTAGCCGAGGTCGGCAGGGTCTATAGGATTGAGACTTGGGATGAGATGCGAGCTAAGCTCCGTGCAAGGTATATTCCCTCATACTATCAGCGGGACTTACTAAAACGTTTTCGCAAGTTGTCTCAGGGTACTAGGTCCGTAGAGGAGTACTTTGAGGAGTTTGAGGCTCTCAAGAACAAGCTCAGGACGCGCGAGACCGAAGAGGTTATGATGGCTCAGTTCTTGGAAGGCCTTCAAGACCGCATCGCTCGCAAGGTGGAGAGGCAGACCTACGTCAACTTCAATGATCTCCTCCATTATGCCATTCAGGCCGAGCAGCACATTAAAAGGAAGAACGCCTCTAGTGCCAGGAACAAGACGCCATGGGCTTCATCCGGATCCAAGGGGGCTGAGAAGAACAAATCCATTGAAGTGGAAAACCGGTTCAAGAAGAGCCAAACCGACCAGTCCAAACCAGGTTCATCCGAACCAGGTAAGGGACAAACACAAGCTCAAAGAACTCGTGATATTACTTGTTTCAAATGTCAGGGGAAGGGGCACTACGCCAGGGACTGTCCGAACAAGCGTGTCATGATCCTTAAGGCAGACGGCGAGTATGAGTCCCAAGACGAGGCCGATGTAGAGATGGCTGACTCAGGAGACGAGATAGTGGACTATGCTGAAACTGGTGAGCTACTGGTGGTCAGACGAGCTCTCAGTGCTCTCTTTGATCCAGAAACCGTCCAACGAGAGAACATCTTCCATACTAGATGTAGCGTGGAAGGCAAGGTATGTAGTCTAATTATTGATGGTGGCTCTTGCACTAACGTGGCCAGCAGGTACCTTGTTGAAAAGTTAGGACTAGCAAAGTTGCCACACCCCAGGCCATACAAGCTCAAGTGGCTCAATGATGAGACGGAGCTTAAAATCTCGGAGCAAGTTGTTGTTTCCTTTTGTATTGGTAAGTACCAGGACCAGGTGAAGTGTGATGTGGTTCCTATGCAAGCCGGCCATCTACTGTTAGGGAGGCCTTGGCAGTTTGACAAGGAGACTATTCACCATGGGAGGACTAACATCTACAGCTTTACCCACAACAACAAGAAGCACAGCCTGGCTCCTCTCAGTCCACAAGAGGTGTACGAGATGCAGAGGGCCATGGATCAGTCTGGATTGTTTAGTAAAACTAACCTTTACATCTCTTCTAGTAAATTGATTAAATCATTGCAGCAAGACACACAGGTGCTACTAATGGTTTTCAAGGAAGGTTGTTTTGCAGGTTTTGAGGCACCAGATTGTCCAGCTGAGATGCAAGGACTAATGGACCAGTACAAGGACGTGTTCCCTGAAGAGATACCAGCCGGCTTACCACCCCTCCGAGGCATCGAACATCAGATAGACTTTGTGCCAGGCGCCCCACTTCCAAACCGAGCCGCATACCGAGTCAATCCGGAGGAGGCTAAGGAGCTGGAGAGACAGGTCCAAGACCTCATGGACAAGGGGTACATTCGAGAGAGTCTCAGCCCATGTGCAGTACCCGTCCTATTGGTGCCTAAGAAGGATGGAACATGGCGTATGTGTGTTGATTGCCGAGCCATCAACAACATCACCATAAAATATCGGTACCCCATTCCTAGACTTGATGATATGTTAGATGAACTGAGTGGTTCCACCGTGTTTTCCAAGATTGATCTTAGGAGTGGCTATCACCAAGTTCGGATGAAGGAGGGAGACGAGTGGAAGACTGCTTTCAAGACCAAGCAAGGCTTGTATGAGTGGCTGGTGATGCCCTTTGGTCTTACCAACGCCCCTAGTACCTTCATGAGGCTTATGAACGAGGTTCTAAGGCCTTACATTGGTAAATTTGTGGTTGTCTATTTTGATGACATATTGATCTATAGTCAGTGCTTATCCGATCACATTAGTCATGTAGAACAGGTTTTGAAGGCTCTCAGGCAGGAAGGACTCTTTGCCAATCTCAAGAAGTGTGTATTTTGCACTGACCAGTTAATATTTTTAGGCTTTGTTGTGAGTTCACAGGGTTTGAAGGTCGATGAGGAGAAGATCAAGGCCATCCAAGACTGGCCCACACCGACCACTATTGGGCAAGTCCGAAGTTTCCATGGCCTAGCCAGCTTCTATAGGCGGTTTGTCAAGGACTTCAGCACCATTGCTGCACCCATGACCTCAGTGATCAAGAAGAATGTATCCTTTGTTTGGGGCCCTGCCCAAGAGGAGTCTTTCAACAAGCTTAAATATAGTTTAACTCATGCACCCGTTCTTACACTCCCTGATTTTAATAAAACTTTTGAGATTGAGTGTGATGCATCAGGTACAGGCATTGGAGCTGTCCTCACTCAAGGGGGCCGACCAGTGGCATTCTTTAGTGAGAAACTGAGTGGAGCTGCCCTCAACTACCCAACCTATGACAAAGAGCTATACGCTCTAGTAAGGTCCCTTGAAACTTGGCAGCATTACCTTTTGTCTAAGGAATTTGTTATTCATACAGATCATGAGACACTTAAGCACTTGAGGGGACAGACCACACTCAAGAAGAGGCACGCCAGATGGCTCGAGTTCGTGGAGACCTTTCCCTATGTGATCAAGTACAAGAAGGGCAAGGACAATGTGGTGGCCGATGCACTGTCCCGGAGACACACTCTCATTGTGACCATGGAGGCCAAGATCATGGGTTTCGAACATATTAAAGAATCTTATGCCACTGATCTTGATTTTAATGAAGTTTTCAGGAACACTGAGAAGGGGGCTTTTGGGCCATACTACCAGCATGAGGGGTTCCTGTTCAAGGGAAAGAGGCTGTGCATTCCCAAAGGAGCCATGAGGGAACTGCTGGTTCGGGAGGCCCATGGTGGCGGCCTCATGGGACACTTTGGTCGGGACAAGACCCTGAGTGTCCTAACTGAACATTTCTTTTGGCCAAACATGAAGAGGGATGTGGAGAGCATATGCGCCAAGTGCACTACTTGCCTCAAAACCAAGTCCAGGTCACATCCTTACGGTTTACAAATGCCATTACCGATTCCTAACCACCCTTGGGTAGACATTTCTATGGACTTTGTGCTGGGTTTACCCAAGATAAACCACAAGGATTCCATTTTTGTAGTGGTAGACAGGTTCTCCAAGATGGCCCATTTCATAGCCTGTAACACCACTAATGATGCCACTCAGACCGCCGACCTATTCTTCAAAGAAGTGGTCCGACTACATGGTGTTCCTCGAACCATTGTGTCTGACCGTGATACCAAGTTCCTCAGCCATTTCTGGAGGACACTATGGGGCAAGTTCGGAACCAAGCTACTATTCTCGACCACGTGCCATCCCCAGACCGACGGCCAGACTGAGGTAGTAAACCGTACGCTTTCTCAACTGTTGAGAGCTACGGTCGGTAAGAATTTAAGAAATTGGTTGTCTTGTTTGCCTTTTGTTGAGTTTGCTTATAACCATGCTAGGCACTCTACTACTAACCTGTCACCTTTTGAGATTGTTTATGGGTTTCAGCCAGAGACTCCTTTAGACTTCACCGAACTGCCCAGCTCCATGTACCGCAGTCGTGATGGAGTCGCCAAGGCAGAGTTTGTTAAGAATATGCACCTAAAGGTCAAGGAGAGGATAGAAGCCAAGGCGGCTAAGGTCAAGGCCAAGTATGACCAGAAGAGGAAGGAGGTACTGTTCGAACCCGGGGACTTGGTGTGGTTACACATGCGGCCCGAGAGGTTTCCAGAAGCCCGGAAGTCCAAGCTCTCTCCTCGTGGGACAGGACCATTCCGCATCCTAAAGAAGATCAACGACAACGCCTATATCCTTGACCTCCCTGCTGAATTTAAAATTTCACATACTTTCAATGTCTCGGATTTGTCTCCTTTCCATGCAGATAGTGATGACTTTGCAGATGATGGTGTTCTGAGGCCAGAACCTCTTCAAGAGGGAGGGAATGATGAGGCCATCCAAGTAGAGGTTCCCATAGTTAGGCGCGGTCCGACTACCCGGAGTGGAACCAGGGCCTTGCGAGAAGGTTTCACCAAAGCTGTCCAGCATATCCTTGATCAAGATGGACAGACTGACCAGGACCAGCTGCTGATTGAGAAGATGGTCCAGTTGAAGATTCAAGATCAAGCCGGCCCAAAGGAGGTTCAGGACGCGGCCGACCCGATCCAGTTCAGACTCAACCAAGCCGGACTTCTCATCTCCACATCCGAGCTTGGTCCAGACTCAGTTTCCATTTCATCCACTCCAACTCTTTCCGGTTCTGAGATCTAGCCGACCACCAAGGGGAGTAGCATGTGTTGTACTCTTTTTCCTCACCAGGTTTTGTCCCATTGGGTTT
>NW_026014518.1:272500-292500 GCF_020379485.1 Brassica napus
ACCATGTCAGTACACATATCAGCATGCTGGCCCTTCCCGTGGACTGATCCGTGTACTGATCCGTGTACTGAACTCATATCAGCATGCTGACCACACATATCAGCATGCTGGCCCTTCCCGTGGACTGTCCGTGTACTGGTCCGTGTACTGATCCGTGTACTGAACTCATATCAGCATGCTGACCACACATATCAGCATGCTGACCACACATATCAGCATGCTGGCCCTTCCCGTGGACTGATTCATGTACTGATCCGTGTACTGAACTCATATCAGCATGCTGACCACACATATCAGCATGCTGGCCCTTCCCGTGGACTGTCCGTGTACTGATCCGTGTACTGAACTCATATCAGCATGCTGACCACACATATCAGCATGCTGGCCCTTCCCGTGGACTGTCCGTGTACTGATCCGTGTACTGAACTCATATCAGCATGCTGACCACACATATCAGCATGCTGGCCCTTCCCGTGGACTGATTCGTGTACTGATCCGTGTACTGATCCGTGTACTGAACTCATATCAGCATGCTGACCACACATATCAGCATGCTGGCCCTTCCCGTGGACTGTCCGTGTACTGATCCGTGTACTGAACTCATATCAGCATGCTGACCACACATATCAGCATGCTGGCCCTTCCCGTGGACTGTCCGTGTACTGATCCGTGGACTGATCCGTGTACTGAACTCATATCAGCATGCTGACCACACATATCAGCATGCTGGCCCTTCCCGTGGACTGTCCGTGTACTGATTTTGGACAACTGATGCACCATGTCAGTACACATATCAGCACGCTGGCCCTTCCCGTGGACTGATCCGTGTACTGAACTCATATCAGCATGCTGACCATACATATCAGCATGCTGGCCCTTCCCGTGGACTGTCCGTGTACTGATCCGTGTACTGATCCGTGTACTGAACTCATATCAGCATGCTGACCACACATATCAGCATGCTGGCCCTTCCCGTGGACTGTCTGTGTACTGATCCGTGGACTGATCCGTGTACTGAACTCATATCAGCATGCTGACCACACATATCAGCATGCTGGCCCTTCCTGTGGACTGTCCGTGTACTGATTTTGGACAACTGATGCACCATGTCAGTACACATATCAGCACGCTGGCCCTTCCCGTGGACTGATCCGTGTACTGAACTCATATCAGCATGCTGACCATACATATCAGCATGCTGGCCCTTCCCGTGGACTGTCCGTGTACTGATTTTGGACAACTGATGCACCATGTCAGTACACATATCAGCATGCTGGCCCTTCCCGTGGACTGATCCGTGTACTGATCTGGACATAAGCTCGAGTTTTGATGGACTGGACTGTCCAAGTCAGTCTGATTGGTCCAAGTAGTACTTATGCTGGCTCGACTTTCCATCATCCAACCAAGTGTTAACATTTTTCCTTGGTATGATCGAGGCCAAGCGTACTGATGGGCAAGCGTACTGATGGGCAAGCGTACTGATGGGCAAGCGTACTGAAGGGATGAATTAACTCTTTTGGGTTTTAATCTTAGCGACAAAGGGCTGAATCTCAGTGGATTGTGGCAGCAAGGCCACTCTGCCACTTACAATACCCCGTCGCGTATTTAAGTCGTCTGCAAAGGATTCTACCCGCCACTCGGTGGTAATTATAATTCAAGGCGGTCCGAACGGTGCTTCCACCGAACGGACTTAGCCAACGACACGTGCCTTTGGGAGCCGAAGCTCCTACTGAGGGTCGGCAATCGGGCGGCGGGCGCATGCGTCGCTTCTATGTAATATCCCGTCTTTCTGAGAAAGAATTATTTTTAAATAAATAATTCAACATAATAAATTCTCAGAAATAATTTTTTTTGGAAAGAAAAATACAAAGCTAAAGACAAGAAGTGATCGATGCATTGAAAGTAAGTTAGTAGCTTAATTGGATAATTAAGCTATTTCTTTTAAAAGGAGAAAAGTGATCGATGAGAATGGTGTTTTGTTTACTAAGTTTGGGTTAATTAATCAAGCTGAGAAGAAAAGAGGAGATAAAGAAATATTTTATATTTCTTATAGCTTGGCTGCAATCAACGTGTTTGATGGGAAAGAAAGAAGAATGAATCATACAAGCTTGCTTTGTCATCATCAGGTGTCTAAACAAGAAATGAAGAAAATAAATAATATGCTTACTCATGCTTATGAGTATCACGTGGCCAACTTGAAAGCAAATGACTTACCTGAGTCATTGTCTTGGAAACGTGGTCAAAGATGGGAAGGAGAGAGTGTGATACTTGTCACCACCTCATAGATCTTGGTTAACTATAAAAGGAAGGTCAACCTCTTCCATTTCTCCACTTACGTGATCAAGAGAGAAGAAACGTGATCAAGAGAGAAGAAAGGAGAGCAAGAAGAGAAAAGAAATAAAGAGAAGAAAGAAAAGAAGAAAAGAAATAGAAAAAAAAAATAATAATAATAAATAAATTAAGGAGCTGCTTGGAAAGGCAAGACGTGTTACAAAATTGCGGGATTAACGGTACAGAATCAAGACGAGGATTTGGAAGAATAAAAAGGGTTTGGTCAGCTTCCGGAATCAGAAAGTCAAGCCACATCGGTTAATCACTGTGAGTCACGGTTAATTGTTTGTTAACAAATTTTTAATGCAGGTTCCTGACATCGGAGACGGTTTCCGAGCTAGGATAGTCGGACCGGGCTAGGTGTCAGTTTGTGGATCCGAGGCTTGAGACGATGTCTAGGCTAAGTGGATAGCAAGACTAGTCTAAGCACCCGGATTATTGCGATTGTGTAATTATTATATGTTATTATAGTGGGTACCTCGTGTTGGTACTGTTGTGTGAGAACCTCGTGGTGGTTCTAGTAGTAGTTTGCAGGTCATTGCTTCCTCAAATGGTACCACTAAGCCGGTCGTGGTCCGGACAGTGGTGGGCTCGGTTTAACTTGGCTTGATCACCAAGGCCGAGTGTCACATGTGGATGTGACAGCTCCCGGCGAGTCCGATAGAGGACCGGGGCACGGCGATTCCGATTGAGGACCGTGACCAGGCGATTCCCGAGCGCCTACGCCTGTGTGGTGTAATAGTAAAGGGATTGCCGGTGTCCCTTATGTGGAGGAAGAATGATTCTGTTGGGCCCTAGGAGTACATGCATATGGTTTATTGAAATGACACTCATAAAGAGTGTTTTGATTTAATATGGCTTAAAGCTTTATTGCTTAAATCGGTATTGCTTTATGATCTTGAATACTGATTGTTGAACTACCCGTCTTGCTTGTGTTTGGGGTTGGGTTTAGAATGACGGGTAGTTATATATGCTAGATAGGGAACCCTGGCTCACTGAGTGAAACTAGTTCACTCACTCCTCACATCCTTTTGCAGGTGACCAGTAGAAAAGACCGTAGCACTCGCGGAACTGTAGGAGCTGGTGTAGATTGGACATCTTTTGCTAAAGACTCGTTTTCAAGATATATGAATGTATGTTTTACTTTCGACTGCGTCCATGGACCATATGTATAATATTTTGGGCTCGTGAACTTCATGTTTTATATATATGGAATAAAGTATGTTTAATATTCGTGACGCGTTGAATCTGATATTAGGTTAGTCCAACCTAACACAACTCTATGACTCGGTACGGGTTGCAAAGCCTCAGGCCGAAGATTAGAGGAAACGAGTTTTGAATGGATATTCTGGGTTACAGAATTATGTTTTGTGACTTGGAAAGTCTATTCTAAACCCGTTGTGACACTTCCGGACTTAGCAGAGGAAGGTCGTTCGGGCATGTTCTTGTTTGATTGTTGCCCGACTGACTGACCGATGTCTTAAATGGTTCGGGGGTGTTACAGAGGTGGTATCAGAGCATGGTTTAGATCATGCAGTCAATCACGCATTTTTCATGTTTTATCGAGTCAAATGTGTCGCAAAAGATGTATTAGGAAACCAGCAGAGTTCCGTTCTAATTATTATTCTAAATAGGAAATTCCCTGTTTATGGATTGCAGATGGCAAGAAGGGGAAGGAGTGAAGGGGGACAGGATTGGATGCTGGGTACAGGAAGAATCTCAAGAAGACGAGGGCTGGGATATGAATCCGACGTAAGAGTGCAAACACTAGCACACACCAACCAGGAGTTCAGCGAAGATAACATAGTGGGAAATGACAATCTGTTTGGGCACGACCAGTCAAGGCCACAAGAAGAACACTTTCCACCGAACCGTAGTGTAAGGGAAAGACCAGAAACAGATGATAGTGAGTCAAGTGTCCAAGGACCAAGACCAATAAGACGGAGCAACCCGATTGAACAAGAAGTTCATGATCAACCACAACAAGGAATAGGAATGGAGCATACTCTGAAGATGCTTCATGACGTGATAGCGAGGTCACTGCAACAACCTCAGGTGCAACCTCAGCCACTCGTACCACCACAACCTACAGTGGCTACACCGATGTTACCATTGATAACTGCCATGAAAAACATGAAGACACCACATTTTGAAGGAGGAACAGACCCATTTGAAGCTGACCAGTGGCTTCGAACTATGGAGAAAAACTTTGAGACCCTGACGTGTTCTGAAGAGTCTAAGAAAAAGATGGCGGTGTATTACTTAGAAAAAGATGCGGCAGAATGGTGGGAAAGTAGGAATCGCCAAGTAGGACATCTGGTCACCACTTGGGCGGCATTCAAAAAGGAATTTGAACGCAAGTATTTCACCCCGGAGTCCAAGCGAAGGCTTCAACGTCAGTTTGCTAACCTAGCACAAGGAGACAAGACAGTTAGAGAATATGAATCGGAATTCATGCGACTGCGACGACACGTGCTGCGGGGACAAGATGATGAAGAAACCATGATATACAACTTTATGTTTGGTTTAAAACCAGAGTTAGAAAATAGACTGGCAGTCGGGAACTACGAGAGTCTCACCGAGCTAGTGGAAAAAGCTGTGAATGTAGAGATCGGATTAGAAGCTGAGAAGGCGGAAAGTAAAAAGTCCCAGCAGCATGAACAAGGAAAGTATGGTGGAAATCAAAGATCATTCAAGGGTAAAGATAAGGAAAGGGAATCAGGAGGGCCCAGTCGACGATCTCTGTTCACAGGAAAATGCTTTAATTGTGGCAAGATAGGCCAAAAGTCAAGTGAATGCTTCGGAAAGAAACCTGGATCCTTTCAGTCAAATTCCTATAATCCTACATGCTACACATGTGGAAAGAAAGGACACATCTCTACCCAGTGCAGTGTCAATCGTCCTATCCCAGCTACGCCAATCACTGTTCATCCTCCCCCCGCCCCACCTGCAATCGCACCAGCGCCAAAAAGGCAAGCTATAGGAGGTAGAGTTTACGCTTTAGAACTAGAGGATACTAAACCTCCAGGCCCATCTAAGGGTCCCATCACAGGTATTTGGGTTCTTTAACCTTACTAGATTTATTTTGTGTTGTGTTATTGCTTGTGATGGATTGGTTACCTTTATTGGATAATTTTTATGTTTTTGATATATATTGATGTTGTGGCAGGAACTTTACATGTTGCGGGGCGTCCCACACATGTATTGTTCGACTCGGGGGCAACACATAGCTTTGTGGCCCCTGAGGTAGCTGCCGAGTTTGTGGGATCATTTGTGATTGACAGGATAGATGTGGCTGTGATGACTCCCGGAGACCAAACCCTTCAAGCAAAAGAATGCCTCAGAAGAGTTCCGTTAGTCATTTGCGAGAAGATGTTCTTGGCAGATTTGTTGGTGGTGCCCTTAAAAGGATATGAGGTTATTCTGGGCATGGATTGGTTATCCAGTTATTGGGCTCAATTAGATTGTGGAAAAGGTCGTATTTTGTTCAAGGACAACGAGCAACGGCAAATAGTGTTTTACGGGATCAGTCCAAGCAAGTCAGTGTCTTTAGTAGCTGCCTTGAGAGTGGATGATTTGCTTAAGGATGGAGAAGCGTATCTGGTAACAGTGACTGCTAGTGAAGGACCCGCTAGCAACGGAGTTGAAATTTCGGATATTGCGGTCGTACAAGAGTTTGAGGATGTGTTTGCGGCGTTAAAAGAGTTACCTCCACCTCGGAGTAACCCTTTCATAATTAACTTGGAACCTGGAGCTAAGCCAATAGCAAAGGCTCCTTACCGCATGGCACCTGCAGAGTTAGCAGAGTTGAAGAAACAACTTGAAGATTTAATGGAGAAAGGTTTCATAAGACCTAGCTCTTCCCCATGGGGAGCTCCGGTCTTATTTGTCAAGAAGAAGGATGGTAGCATGCGACTTTGTATTGATTATCGAGGAATCAACAATATCACAATCAAAGACAAGTATCCTCTCCCAAGGATAGACGAATTGTTGGATCAGTTAAGGGGAGCAAGTTGGTTTTCAAAGATCGACTTGGCGTCGGGCTATCATCAGATTCCAATTTCAGAAGGTGATTTCATGAAGACTGCGTTTAGAACTCGTTATGGACAATACGAGTTTGTCGTAATGCCATTTGGACTTACTAACGCACCGGCGGCCTTCATGAGATTGATGAATGAAGTCTTCCACGATTATCTTGACAAGTTCGTGATAATCTTCATCGATGATATTTTAATATATTCCAAGACAGAGGTAGAGCACAAAGCACACTTGAAGCTAGTGTTGGAACGGTTAAGAAACCAGAGGCTGTATGCAAAGTTCAGTAAGTGTTCTTTTTGGAAAAGAGAGATCGGATTCTTAGGGCACCGAGTGTCTGGAGAAGGAGTTTCTGTAGATTCGGAAAAGGTGAAAGCCATCGAGGAATGGCAAAGGCCATCAACGGTAACCGAGGTAAGAAGTTTCCTCGGGTTAGCCGGGTATTATCGAAAGTTCGTCAAGGACTTTTCCTCAATCGCTAAGCCCCTAACGAAGTTGACTGGAAAAGGAGTTCTGTTCATCTGGGGAAAAGAAACCGCGGAAGCATTTCAGAGACTGAAGAAAGCTTTGACCACAACCCCAGTATTGGCATTACCTGAACAAGGTAAACCTTACACTGTGTACGCAGATGCTTCTAGGGTTGGGTTGGGTTGTGTGTTGATGCAGGAAGGCAAAGTAATTGCTTATGCATCAAGGCAACTCAGGAAACATGAAGAGAACTACCCAACACACGATTTAGAAATGGCGGCAGTGGTGTTTGCGTTAAGGATTTGGAGATCCTACTTATATGGAGAAGTCGTGGAAGTATTCACAGATCATAAGAGTCTCAAGTACTTGTTCACACAGCCTGATCTAAACCTCCGACAAAGGCGATGGATGGAGTTTGTGGCGGATTACGACTTGAAGATTCAATATCATCCAGGGAAAGCTAATGTTGTCGCAGATGCACTAAGTCGTAGAAAGTTGGCGTCCAATGTTGGAAAGGAAGTGGAAGCGTTATCAAATGAACTCAAGTTGATGACGTTACAGGCAATTGAAGGAGAACCAAGTGAGTCCTTAGGCACGCGTGCCGTAAACCAAGCAGGTTTACTTGCACGGATCAGAAAAGAGCAAGAATGTGATGAAAACCTAAAGATAATCATCGAGGAAGTCAAGAATCCTGAAGGTACAAACCCAAGTGGTTATCATGTGGCGGCAGATGGTACACTTTTACTTAATGGGAGGATATCAGTACCACAGGGAGAAGGGCTACGAGATGAGATTTTGAAGTCGGCGCATCACTCGTTACTCAGTATCCATCCCTGGAGTACGAAAATGTATCGAGATATCCGAAAGTATTATCATTGGCCAGGAATGAAGAAGTCAGTGGCGCGATGGGTGGCTCAATGTCAAACTTGTCAACAAGTCAAAGTCGAGCATCAGATTCCAGGAGGATTATTACAAAGCTTACCAGTACCTCAGTGGAAATGGGATTCCATATCCATGGACTTCATCACTGGGTTACCGCCGGCTAGAGGAAGATCAAATAATGCAATATGGGTGATTGTCGACAGATTGAAAAAAGTGGCGCACTTGTTACCTATGAAGGAAACCGATAAGGTAGAAGTATTGGCAGAGATGTACGTGGATCAGATTGTGAAGTTGCATGGTGTGCCAACAGATATAGTCTCTGATCGAGATCCTAGATTCACCTCAAATTTTTGGAAGGCGTTACAAAAAGCAGTGGGAACTAAGTTGTTTATTAGCACCGCGTATCATCCCGAGACGGACGGCCAAACCGAAAGAACCATTCGAACCATAGAGGATATGATGCGGATGTGTATATTGGATTGGGCGGGAAGCTGGGAAAAGCATTTACCATTAATCGAGTTCTCCTACAACAACAGCTTTCATTCTAGCATAGGTATGGCACCATATGAGGCGCTTTATGGGAGGCCATGCAAAACACCTTTATGTTGGACCGAAGTTGGAGAAAGAAGAGAGTTTGGACCCGAAATTGTTGAAGAGACGATGAAAAAGTTGGAGACCATTCAAACCAATATGAAAAAAGCGCAGGATAGACAAAAGAAATACGCCGATCAATCAAGGCGAGAAGTGGTGTTCAGTATTGGTGATTGGGTTTATCTGAAAGTGTCAGCTCAGAAAGGAAAAGATCGATTCGGGAAAGTCGGGAAACTTGCGGTAAGATTCATTGGGCCTTACCAGATTGAAGAACGAATCGGAGATGTTGCTTACCGTCTCAACCTGCCCGAAGAAATGCGGATACATCCGGTGTTTCACGTATCAATGCTACGGAAGCATGTTCATGATCCCAAAGCTATTGAGACGGAGCAAATTGAAAACTTGCAAACAAATCTCACTTATCCACAGGGACGGATCCGAATAGGTGAACGTCGAATACGAAAACTAAAGAACCGAGAGATTCCTCAAGTCCAAGTCTTCTGGGGTAAACGAAACCGTGTAATTGTGACCTGGGAGGATGAGTCAAGATTCAAAGCATCGCATCCAGAATTCTTCCATGAAGATGTAGTGATGGAAGAAAAGGGATCATCCTAGAGAATTCGGGGACGAATTCTAATAAGGGGAGGAGGATGTAATATCCCGTCTTTCTGAGAAAGAATTATTTTTAAATAAATAATTCAACAATAATAAATTCTCAGAAATAATTTTTTTTGGAAAGAAAAATACAAAGCTAAAGACAAGAAGTGATCGATGCATTGAAAGTAAGTTAGTAGCTTAATTGGATAATTAAGCTATTTCTTTTAAAAGGAGAAAAGTGATCGATGAGAATGGTGTTTTGATTACTAAGTTTGGGTTAATTAATCAAGCTGAAAAGAAAAGAGGAGATAAAGAAATATTTTATATTTCTTATAGCTTGGCTGCAATCAACGTGTTTGATGGGAAAGAAAGAAGAATGAATCATACAAGCTTGCTTTGTCATCATCAGGTGTCTAAACAAGAAATGAAGAAAATAAATAATATGCTTACTCATGCTTATGAGTATCACGTGGCCAACTTGAAAGCAAATGACTTACCTGAGTCATTGTCTTGGAAACGTGGTCAAAGATGGGAAGGAGAGAGTGTGATACTTGTCACCACCTCATAGATCTTGGTTAACTATAAAAGGAAGGTCAACCTCTTCCATTTCTCCACTTACGTGATCAAGAGAGAAGAAACGTGATCAAGAGAGAAGAAAGGAGAGCAAGAAGAGAAAAGAAATAAAGAAAAGAAAGAAAAGAAGAAAAGAAATAGAAAAAAAAAATAATAATAATAAATAAATTAAGGAGCTGCTTGGAAAGGCAAGACGTGTTACAAAATTGCGGGATTAACGGTACAGAATCAAGACGAGGATTTGGAAGAATAAAAAGGGTTTGGTCAGCTTCCGGAATCAGAAAGTCAAGCCACATCGGTTAATCACTGTGAGTCACGGTTAATTGTTTGTTAACAAATTTTTAATGCAGGTTCCTGACATCGGAGACGGTTTCCGAGCTAGGATAGTCGGACCGGGCTAGGTGTCAGTTTGTGGATCCGAGGCTTGAGACGATGTCTAGGCTAAGTGGATAGCAAGACTAGTCTAAGCACCCGGATTATTGCGATTGTGTAATTATTATATGTTATTATAGTGGGTACCTCGTGTTGGTACTGTTGTGTGAGAACCTCGTGGTGGTTCTAGTAGTAGTTTGCAGGTCATTGCTTCCTCAAATGGTACCACTAAGCCGGTCGTGGTCCGGACAGTGGTGGGCTCGGTTTAACTTGGCTTGATCACCAAGGCCGAGTGTCACATGTGGATGTGACAGCTCCCGGCGAGTCCGATAGAGGACCGGGGCACGGCGATTCCGATTGAGGACCGTGACCAGGCGATTCCCGAGCGCCTACGCCTGTGTGGTGTAATAGTAAAGGGATTGCCGGTGTCCCTTATGTGGAGGAAGAATGATTCTGTTGGGCCCTAGGAGTACCTGTTGGGCCCTAGGAGGAAAAATCCGAGAAGAGTCTTATGATGATGATCGATCCATCAACCGTCCAAGGAGAGTTCCTAGGCATCAAAACCGAGGTGATGTCAATCCTTTTGGCAGAAATGAAAGAACTAATGATGGCTTGGGTGGTTTGAAATTGAAAATTCCAAGTTTTGATGGCAAAAATGATCCGGATGCTTTTCTTGAATGGGAAAGAAAAATTGAACTTGTGTTTGATTGTCAAAATTTTTCTGATATTAAGAAGGTTAGACTTGCTGCTGCTGAGTTTACTGGCTATGCTATTAACTGGTATGATCGAGTTGTGACTAGCAGGAGGAGAGCAGGTGAGGCGCCAGTCGATACATGGGATGAGCTTTCCATGCTGATGCGGAGACGTTTTGTTCCCGACCATTACCACCGGGATCTACACCATAAACTCAGGCGTTTGCTTCAAGGTTCTAAGACAGTTGAGGACTATCACCAGGAGATGGAGACCTTGATGATCAAAGCTGATGTAGAAGAGCCCTTAGACGCCACCATGGCCAGATTTCTTACCGGGCTCAACCGGGACATACAAGACCGCATGGAGCTGGAAGACTATGACAGCATGGAGCAGATGCTACACAAGGCTGTGCTGATCGAGCAACAAGTCAAGAGAAAGGGTCTCACTAAACCAACCTTTGCTTCTAAACCGACCTTTGCTTCCAAGCCAAACTATCAAGACAAGGGTAAGTCTTCTTCCACAACAAATATAGCTTTTAAGACTAATGTCCCTGCTCGTGATGATAGAGAAAAGAAAGAAGAGGCTACCAAACGAACTAGAGACATCCAATGCTTTAGGTGTCAAGGCCTTGGCCACTATGCCAATCGATGTCCAAACCAAAAGGTGATGGTGCTTTTGGAGAATGGAGAAGTCGAATCTGAAGAAGACAAGGAGGATCTCGGACCAGTGTATGATGATGATGATGAGAAAGAAGCACTTGACTTCCCGGTTCATGGTCCCCTTCTTGTTACTAGGAGGGTCTTGGACGACTCCGCTGATCCCATCTTTGATGAGGAGGTCGATGGAGTGATCGATGAGTTTTGCTCGACCTTTGTGAAAAGTTCTGATCCGATCTATGATGAAGATGTCCTTGATAAGCCGAGCCATGGTTCACTACTGGTTACTAGGCGTGCCTTGAGTGTCCAACCAAAATCCAATGACAAAGAACAAAGGGAGAATCTCTTTCACTCTAGATGTCTCATTTCTGATAAAGTTTGTTCTTTAATCATTGATGGAGGTAGTTGCACTAATGTGGCTAGTGACACCCTTGTAAAGAAACTTGGGCTTGTTACTCGACCTCTTTCTCGTCCTTTCAGGTTGGAGTGGCTCAATGAGGCCGGAGAACAGTATGTGAAGGAGCAAGTCACAGTTCCACTCTCCATTGGCCGATATGAGGATGAGGTTGTGTGCAATGTGCTTCCCATGGATGCTTGCCATGTTCTTTTGGGCCGGCCTTGGCAATTTGAGAAGAAGGCAGTACATGATGGTTTCACAAACCGGCATTCATTTGATCATCAGGGAAAGAAGATCACCTTGGTGCCTTTGTCGCCTTCGGAAGTTCATCAAGACCAGGTCCAACTTAAGAAGAACCGAGACCAAGACTCTAAAGCTGATAAACCTGAGACCAGTACCAGAAACTCCAACTTCTTTGTCAAGGAAAGTCAGGTAAGGAAGTCTCTTTGCTCTCAAAGGCCATTTCTCTTACTGATTTATAAAGAGTCTCTCTTGGCCTCATCGTCTTCTGATCTGGCACCGGAGATTCCGAGTGAGTTTTTAGGTACCTTGCAGGATTTTTCTGATGTGTTTCCAGAAGAAAATCCCAAAGGATTGCCACCGGTAAGAGGCATTGAGCATCAGATTGATCTCGTCCCGGGCGCCTCTCTACCGAACCGACCAGCGTACCGCACCAATCCGGTCGAGACCAAGGAGTTGGAGAAACAGATCAATGACTTGCTTGAAAAGGGATACATTAGAGAGAGTCTCAGTCCCTGTGCCGTGCCTGTTCTACTTGTACCAAAGAAGGATGGCTCCTGGAGGATGTGTGTGGACTGCCGGGCCATAAACAACATCACGGTAAAGTATCGACATCCTATCCCTCGTCTTGATGATATGCTTGATGAACTCCATGGTTCTAAGTACTTTTCTAAGATAGATTTGAGAAGTGGCTATCATCAGATTAGGATGAAAGAAGGTGATGAATGGAAAACGGCCTTTAAAACAAAACTAGGTTTGTATGAGTGGCTTGTCATGCCCTTTGGTCTCACTAATGCACCTAGTACTTTCATGCGCCTAATGAATCATGTCTTGAGGTCTTTTATTGGTCATTTTGTTGTGGTTTACTTTGATGACATTCTTATTTACAGCAAAAGCCTTGAAGAACACAAACAGCACTTGAAATCTGTTCTTGAAGTCCTTAGAAAGGAACGTTTGTTTGCTAACCTTGGAAAGTGTTCTTTTGGCACAGATCATGTGGTCTTTCTAGGTTTTGTTGTAGGTGCAGATGGCTTGAGAGTGGACGAGCAGAAGGTCCAAGCAATTCGGGACTGGCCGATTCCGACTTCCATTGGTGAAGTAAGAAGCTTCCATGGCCTTGCCGGCTTCTATAGGCGATTTGTTCAAAACTTCAGTACCTTGGCCGCTCCTCTTACTGAAGTAATCAAGAAGAACGTGGGGTTCAAATGGGGACCAGCTCAGGAAGAAGCATTCGAAATCCTTAAAGGGAAGTTGACTCATGCACCTTTACTTGTACTTCCAGATTTTTCTAAAGCTTTTGAAATCGAATGTGATGCTTCTGGTGTTGGTATTGGTGCTGTGTTGATGCAGGAAGGAAAACCAGTGGCTTATTTCAGTGAGAAGCTGGGAGGAGCCATGCTCAACTACCCCACATACGACCAAGAACTCTATGCCTTGGTGAGGGCCCTTCAAACGTGGCAGCACTATCTTTGGCCTAAGGAGTTCATTATCCACACTGATCATCAGTCTCTAAGACACCTTAAGGGTCAGCAAAAGCTCAACAAGAGGCATGCTCGTTGGATGGAGTTCATTGAGACATTCCCATATGTGATCAAGTACAAACAAGGTAAGGAGAATGTTGTGGCCGATGCATTGTCTCGAAGGTATACTCTTCTCTCAGCTCTTGAAACTAAACTTCTTGGTTTTGAATTTATCAAGGATCTTTATGCTTCTGATCAGGACTTTAAAGAGATTTTTCGAAAATGCCCAAAGGTTGCTTATGGCAAATACTTTCAAAATTCTGGTTTCTTATTCTTTGATAACCGTTTGTGTGTGCCCCAATGTTCTTTGAGGGAATTGTTTCTCAGGGAAGCTCATGGAGGTGGGCTTATGGGACATTTTGGTGTCAAAAAGACTTACAAGGCGGTTCATGATCACTTCTATTGGCCGAGCTTAATGAAAGATGTGGAACGGATATGTAGCCGTTGTGTGGTGTGCAAGAAGTCTAAATCCAAGTCTTCAAACCACGGTTTGTATTCTGCACTTCCTATTCCTTCTCATCCTTGGGTAGACATTTCTATGGATTTCGTGTTAGGATTGCCAAGGTCTAAGTCTGGACGAGATTCAATCTTTGTTGTTGTAGACAGATTTTCGAAAATGGCTCATTTCATTCCTTGTCATAAAACTGATGATGCCACACAAGTAGCTGATTTGTTCTTTAGAGAGATTGTTAGGTTGCATGGAATGCCTAAGACCATTGTATCTGATCGTGATGCTAAGTTCCTTAGTTACTTTTGGAAAACCTTATGGTCTAAACTAGGAACAAGATTGATGTTTTCTACAACTTGTCATCCGCAAACTGATGGTCAAACTGAAGTTGTTAATCGAACCTTGTCTGCTCTGCTTAGGTCTTTGGTTAAGAAGAATCTTAGGCTTTGGGAAGAATGTTTACCACATGTTGAGTTTGCTTACAATCATGCAATGCATTCTGCTACGAAGTTTTCTCCTTTTGAAGTTGTTTATGGGTTTAATCCGTTGTGTCCACTTGATCTTTTACCTTTGCCTTTGAGTGAAAGAGTTAGTACAGATGGCAAGAGGAAGGCGGACACTATCAAAAAGCTACATGAACAGGTTCGTGCAAACATTGAAGCCAAGACCGAGATCTATAAAAGATATGCCAATCAGAAAAGAAAGGAAGTTATTTTCAAAGAAGGCGATCTTGTTTGGGTTTACTTGAGGAAGGAGCGATTTCCAGAAGAAAGAAAGTCTAAACTTATGCCTCGGGTCGATGGTCCATTCCAGATCCTCAAAAAGATCAATGACAATGCTTATCAGCTTGATCTTCAAGGTAAGTATGACATTTCTTCGAGCTTTAATGTTTCTGATCTTTCCCCTTTTATTGTAGATGATCCGGATTTGTGGTCAAATCCTTTTGAAGAAGGAGGGAATGATGTGCCCCAGTCCGAGGATCAGTCCATGGAATCAGATCAGAACGAGGATCAGAACGTCCGGAACAACGCAACTGAGGTTCAGTCCATCGATCGGGCCGAACATACCGCTCGGGCCGTGTATCGTCTTGACCCGCACTCGTCCGGTTTGGAGCTTCAGCATAACCCACGACCAGATGGCCAAATCAACTGTACTGAAGTTCGCCTCTCCCGTCCTGTTCGACATGCTAAGTCCTTTGGACAAGCCAGAAGTGAAGTTGTTCGAGTGGAATCCAAATCCGACCATGGTTTCTCGCTCTTAAGCCGTCTTGGCCGAACCGGCGAACGTTCTGATGAACTGATCCAACACTTCGATCGGTTCATGAACTTTGATCAGCCAAATCTCTCTAAGGCAAGACTCTTGAGGCTGTCCGAAGACTTAGCCACCTTTTGGCCCGGAACAGTTCATGAAAGTCATCCGTCCGTACATGAAGAACGAACCGGCCGTGTACTTCTTCTCACCGCGGGACGTGCTATCAGTTACATCGAATCTGGACAAGAGTAGCCGAAGAGTTCAAATCGACCAGTCAACATTATTTTCTGTGCTTTGACTAGATCTGGTCTTCTATCTATTTTCTATGTCTCTTTTTCACACATTCTACTTATTATCTTTGACTACAAGTTGTATAAGTATGTGAACACCTCTTTGAGATAAAATAATCGATTTTCCTTATTCATTTTTGAGTGTTCTTTCTTTGTTCTTTGATTAGAACATTCTTGTTCCCTTGGTGAGGTTATCTCCAAGTGATTTCCCTTTCTTTGAGCCGGACTTGTGTGTCAAATCAAGCGGCCATTGAGAGTTCTAGTAGTATCATTGGGACTTCCGCATCCCTTTGTGTCAGTAAACAATCCATCAGTTCTCTATCTCTTCAGATCGAGTTCCTATCATCAGTACCGGTTGAGTGTTCGTTCCTTAGGGTTCTTCAAGTGGTATCAGAGCCACTCAACCGGTACTTGTCTGTTCATTTTTCACATCTTTCCATCTTCTACCTTTCATCTTCTTTTCTTTATAAAAAAAAAAAAAAAAAAAAAAGATGGGAAGGAGAAGAGTCTTCAGTTGGTATCAGAGCCATAGGGTTCTTCAGTTGGTATGCTGAAGAACCCTATGGCTCTGATACATGGCTCAGTTGGTAAGCTACTAACATGTATATGATTCTCGGTTGATGGTCGAGTAGCGTTTCCTAGGGTTCTTCAGTTGGTATCAGAGCCACTCAACCGGTACTTGTCTGTTCATTTTTCTCATCTTTCCATCTTCTACCTTTCATCTTCTTTTCTTTATAAAAAAAAAAAAAAAAAAAAAAATTGAGAGAGCTCTACGAAAAACCACGAGATCATTCCATCTAAAACTAAAGAAAGACAGATTTGAGGACAAATCCTTTTAAAGGAGGAGGGAATGATGTGCCCTGAGAACGAGAAGGTATGGTCAAATAATATATCAATCTGACGGTAATTCAGAGCCCGTCGACCAAGCAAAAGGACGAGATCAACCGAAGAGTTTTGCGATCACAAATTCCCATTTTCGGTCAAAAGTCTTGGTCTTTGGTCTTTGGTCTTTGGTCAAGTCTTTCTAGTTTTAATAAGTTGCTAATTTCTATGTTTGACTAATCTTTTGTATTACAACCTTTTGTATTCTTTGCCTATTATATAAAGGCCATTTGATCAATGAAATAAAATAAGTTGTGAGTGATTATTTTTGGAACCTTGAGAGTAATTCTCATTTCTTTTCAATGGTGCGTAATATCCATTGATCCTATCGATTCGTCCTGGTGCGTCATATCCAGGGAATCATCCTCTTTCTCGTTGGACCGGTGCGTCACATCCGGCAACAGATCGAGCCGCTTCCTTGTCGGACCTGTGAGTCATATCAGGCGACATTCAAGCACCCTTGGCAGTATCATTGGGCCTTCCGCAACCCTTTGTGTCGTCGTTCATCCCACCAGTTCTCAATCCTACCGGATCTGAGTCCATATCCCCCTTACCGGTCGAGTAGCGTTTCCTAGGGTTCTTCAGTATATGATAGAACCAAAATAAGGATCACTCTTCGGTAAGGTTGATATGAACTCAGATCCGAGAGGATTGAGAACTGATGGATCGAGGGGTGACACTAAGGGTTGCGGAATAGCCCAAAGATACTACCAGACTTCGATCGTTGCCGGATGTGACGCACCGGTCCAACAAAAGAAGGATCGAAACTTGGAGATAACCTCACCAAGAAACTAAGAACAAGTTCTACAAAGAACAAAGAGTTTTAACTCAACAAAAGGGGAAAACAATCTGTCTTATTTCGTGGCTCTAAGGCCTTATTTATAGGATTACAAGTTGTAGAAATCCAAAGAAGAATGTGCTAAAAACAAGACATAGAAACTAGAAATGAAGACTTTGACTAAAGACCGAAATTAATGATTTTTGTTGAATTCTTTTTCCCATGCACGACCAAGACTTCCTTGCTGACTCCCTCTTGGTATTCTTGATGAGAATGTGCTTGAAATGGACTGAGAAAAGGGCTGGTCGAATTTGGAAAGAAACAATCTCATAATGAACTTTTTATGAACTTTTCTTTGGGCTGAAAAGGCCCATTTCGCCCAGCAGCTGAACCAGCTCCATCTTCAGTGTTACTTGGCTCATTCAGCTCCAAGCTAGTGTCATTTAGCTCACTCAGCTCATCCAGCTCCAGAGTAGTGTCACTAAGCTCACTCAGCTCATCTAGCTCGCCCAAGTAAGTGTCACCTCGTCCAGCTCGTCCAAAGTGGATTCTAGCTCGACCAAATGTCTTCAAATGTGAAGTTGGACGGGAAAGACGAGCCCCAGTATGGTCAGATCGGTCATCTGGCCATGGTTCCAGCCAAAGCTCCTTTCCGGACGTATGCGGGACTGTCCAGTACACTGCACGGTCAGTCTGTCCGGTACGGTGAAAAACATGAACCTCGGTTGAAATGTTCAGAACGTTCTGATCTCCAGGCTTGTTCGGATCCATGTACTGGTCCAGGTCCTGGGTTCTATCATTCCCTCCCTCTTCAAAAGGATTTCTCCTCAAATCCAATGTACCTATATCAAAAAGAGATAAATCAGATACAAAGGAATTAAAATTCAAGGGAAATTCAGTAAATGAATAGAATGGACAGAAACTTCCTTGGAGTTTTGAAGTCATTTTTATCAAGGAATTCCAAGTATTTTGGCGTCCATCGGTGCTTGCTCTCCTTAGAAACTGATCATGCTTATCCTGTTTATTCAAAGCAACTAAAGAAACCACATCAAATCTGGTAAAGGAATAATCAAAGGGTTTTTCTATCCTTAAGACATCAAAATCAGGATCCAAGCCCTTAGGATAATCATCAAGGACGTGGGCAAGCATTAAGCAAGTAAGCTGGTTGCCAAAAATTAATTTATCAATCTCAAAACCAGACCAAAGTGAGAAACTGTTATGGAAAGAAAGAGACAATGCCAAATTTGAAAAATTATCATCATGAACGAAATCAAAAGAATTCTTTGGCCTAAGAAATTTTAGTTCATGCTCTTTCCTGCACCAAATCTCTCTCAAAGCACAGCTCAATGAAATCAATTCATGAAAAGGTTTGAGCAAAACGTTTTTCAACCAAGTAAGAATATGTTTTCTTTTTGAAATTCTCGGTTTCAAAACATTATCATGAAGAGTAGAGGCAATCAACTCATGATCCTTACAGTGCTTTTGGTTTAGACAGGAGAATGACTGAGGAAACACCTTTGGTTCATGGAGGATCGGTTTTGGCTCAGGCCGATTCTTTCTGGGGCATGAATCTCTTTTAGAAATCTGGTCCTCGCGGATAGATGGACTGAAGAACCTCCAGTTTGGAAAATTCATAACTTCTTCATCCATGAAGATTGTCATGCGATTCCAAGCCTCAGTGATTACCGTTTGAGTTGGCTTTCTGGGAAAATTGGATTCATGACAAAAGGCCTTCGGAATGTTGAGATATCCTCCTTGCACTGAACCTCTGTCGCTGGTATCAAGGTAGCCGGTTTCAACAAAGCTTCTCCAAAACTCAGACTGTTGGGCACGGTCAATGCTTTCAATTCTTAGAGGCTGAACCTGTCTTTCCTGTATACTCAAAATAAACACTAAAAGACCAGGATCAAATGTGCAAGATAAATATTTGTTCAAATCACAAATCAAGATATCTTTTCCAAGAACAAATTGCACATTTTTCAGCCTGTCAAGGTGCTCATCAAAGTAGATATTACAGACAAGAATTTTATCAAGGTATGCAACAACAGTATTCATTTTCAAGATGGGCATATCATTCCCAACATCTGAACACACAAGCTTAAGTTCAGTTTGAGAATCATTTATCAAAAGTTCAAGGCATTTTTCAAAGAATGTGTTGTAAACCAAAATATCATCAGAACTCAAGACAACACCATTATCACGAAATGATCTCAGAAAATACCAAGTCTTATCAGTTTCAAAACTTAAGAGATCAGGCTGCAAAACAGAACCACAAAATTCAAGATCACGAAAATCATTTTCAGTTTTAAGTGATTTCTGTTCCAGCAACTTCTGAATCAAAATTTCGTCCAAGGCATAAGAGGATGCAAACAATTCATCAGTGATCAGTACATGTCTAGAAGAACTCAGATCAAAGCCATTTCCTTTGCAAACAAACAAATCAAGAGATTTTTCAGCACAAAAATCAGTTTGTTGCAAATCAAGATCAAATGGCCTTCCAAGAAGATGAAAACCTTTGTTATGTTCCAAGAACTGATCAAAGCTCAAAATAATTCCAGAAGTGATGCCATTGACACTTTGAAAACGTGATTGATCAAGGCATTTATCAGGTTCAAAGATTTTTAAAAAATTAATCATGTTATCAAAAACAGATTTTGAAACAAAAAAATCTTTCATCTTGTCAAGACCAAAACGAATTACATCATCAGTACTGACTTTCACAAACATGTCAGGCAGAGAATTAAGAGAAGAAGGTTCCTCACAGTGCTCTTGAAGATCCGGAGGTAAAGGGGCAGGAGTTGTGCCGGGATCAAAGCATAGATAATTCTCCATAGCAATGGATGTGATGCTTGTTGCTTCTTCATCAAAGACTGGACCAGGTTCGTCCTCCTCATCAAAGATAGGACCTAGATCATCATCCAAACATATCCTAGTGTCAAGACATGGGCACTGATGTGGAAAATCCAGTGGCTCTTCCTCAAAAACCTGTGGAGACA
>NW_026014518.1:307500-317500 GCF_020379485.1 Brassica napus
CTAGTTTTCGAATCACATTGTCTTATTGCTTTATGTTTTGATTTGGTGTTTTTATTTTATGTAATGGAATTTTTAATAAGAAGAGTTTTAAACATCTTATGAAGTCTCTAAAGTTTATTTTATTTATAGAATGAATGATGAGATGAGTGTACTTGTGGTGGATAGTGGCACAAGTCACACAATACTTAGAGACAAAAGGTACTTTATAAATCTCACAATGCAAAGTGCAAAGGTACACACCATTGCGGGTGAGGCTAGCCTGATTGAAGGTCACGGCCAAGCCTACGTGATGATGCCTAAGGGCACTCACCTAGAGATCAAAACCGCCTTGTATTCCCCAAGCTCTAGAAGAAGCTTATTGAGTTTCAAGGATATAAGATTAAACGGTTTTCACCTTGAAACATGGGAAGAAGGAAACAAAGAATTCCTTAACATAACCTTGATCACCAAAGGCAATAAAAAGATCCTAGAGACAATGCCCGCAATGACCACTGGTCTGTACTATGCAAGGATCAGTATGATCGAGGCCAATGCCTCCGAGCTATTCACTTTATGGCATAACCGGCTTGGCCATCCCGGAACAGGAATGATGCGAAAACTGATGATGAATTCACAAGGGCACACGTTCAAAGGAGTTATCCCACGAAATCTCACATGTGCAGCATGTGCACAAGGGAAACTCATAATCAGGCCATCACCAGCTAAGGTTCACAAAGAAACCTTAAACTTTCTGGAAAGGATTCAAGGAGACATATGTGGACCAATACACCCACCTTGTGGGACGTTTAGATACTTCATGGTCCTCATTGATGCATCGACCAGATGGTCACATGTCTGCCTACTATCCACTAGGAACCTAGCCTTTGCACGGCTGCTTGCCCAAATGATAAGGCTGAGAGCACACTTTCCAGATTTCCCTCTTAAGACTATACGTCTAGACAATGCTGGTGAATTCACGTCCCAAGCGTTTAATGAATACTGTATGTCCATGGGGGTAAGAGTAGAGCACTCCCTGGCACATGTCCATACACAGAACGGCTTGGCCGAATCATTCATTAAACGGATCCAGCTGATAGCCCGGCCACTGCTTATGAAGTCTCAACTTCCGGTATCAGCATGGGGACATGCGGTTTTACATGCAACGGAACTGATTCGCATCAGGCCATCTAGTGAACATAGATATTCACCATCCCAACTACTCACGGGTCAAGAGCCAGACGTGTCCCACATCAAGACATTCGGATGTGCCGTCTACGTTCCAATTGCTCCACCACAGAGAACTAAGATGGGACCACAAAGGAGGATGGGAATATACGTAGGATATGACTCCCCAAGTATCATAAAGTATCTTGAGCCAACAACCGGTGATTTGTTTAAGGCCAGATACGAAGACTCACAGTTTGATGAGTCCAAATATCCGTCCTTAGGGGGAGATAACAGCCGGTTGATTTCAAAAGATTTAGAATGGTTTAGACCATCAATATCTTGGCAAGATCCTCGGACTAGAGAGTGTGATTTAGAAGTCCAAAAGATTATACATCTACAAGAGCTAGCTAACAAGTTGCCAGATACATTTGCTGACCCAAATAGAGTAACAATGTCACACAACCCGGCTTGTAATGCACCCATAAGATTGAACGTCCAAGATGGACAATGTCAAGTGGCTACAGAGTCTAAGCAACGTTTAAAACGTGGTAGACCAATTGGTTCCAAAGACAAACAGCCTCGGAAGTCCAAGAGAGGTGCTGGACCCGAGAGCATAAAAGAAACCGTCCAGGACATAGATGGACCGGTCGAGCCGACCAGGACGGTCGAGCCATGCGTACCGGCCACACCCGATGATCCGGCCGTTCCTCAAAGTGAGGTCCGGGACGCTGGGCTTCACGGGACAGAAGAGCCGGACAACCAAGAGATCTCTATAGACCATGTAATGTCTGGAAAACAATGGAACAGAAAAGATATCAACGTTGATGATTTATTTGCATACAAGGTAGCACTTGAGATCATGGATAAAGATGAGGATCTAGAACCCACGTCCATACAAGAATGCATGCTAAGATCAGATTGGATCAAATGGAAAGAAGCTATAAACGTGGAGTTAGAATCATTGAGAAAGAGAGGCGTTTTTGGCCCTATAACATTGACACCAAGAGATGTCAAACCAGTGGGATACAAATGGGTCTTTGTAAGGAAGAGAAACGAGAAAGGAGAAGTAGTGAGATACAAAGCACGGCTTGTAGCACAAGGATTCTCCCAAAGACCTGGAATAGACTATGAGGAGACTTACTCCCCTGTGGTGGATGCAACTACACTGAGATATCTAATCAGTCTGGCAGTGAAAGAAAACATTGACTTACGCCTAATGGATGTAGTAACTGCATACCTATACGGACCACTGGATAATGAGATACACATGAAAGTTCCAGAGGGCATTGAGCTCAAAGACAAGAAAGGTTCTCGAGAACAACATTGCATAAAGTTGAACAAAGCCTTATATGGTTTAAAGCAATCAGGTCGAATGTGGTACAATAGATTATCCGAGTACCTAGTGAAAGAGGGTTATAAGAATGATCCAATAAGTCCATGTATATTCATAAAGAAGTTTGACAGCAAGGGCTACGTGATCATGTCTGTCTATGTGGACGACCTGAATATTATAGGAACCTCTGGAGAGATTTCCCAAACAGTTGAATGTCTAAAGAAAGAATTCGAGATGAAAGACTTAGGGAAGACTAAGTTTTGTTTGGGATTACAGTTTGAGTATAAAGAGAATGGCATCCTTGTGCACCAAGAAACTTATACAGAAAAGATACTCAAGCAATTCTATATGGACAAGGCTCATCCCTTGCCATGTCCTATGGTCGTGAGGGCCTTAGACCTTGAGAAGGACCCATTCGGACCAAAGAAGCCGGACGAGGAAGCACTCGGACCGGAAGTGCCTTACCTAAGTGCCATTGGGGCCTTAATGTACTTGGCTAGTCATACTAGACCGGACATAAGCTTTGCCGTGAGCTTACTATCAAGATTTGGTTCTTGTCCGACTTTAAGGCACTGGAACGGAGTGAAACATCTGTTCAGATATCTGCAAGGAACAAAGGATCTCGGTTTGTTCTATACTAACCGGCCAGGAGAGAACATGGTCGGATATGCAGATGCTGGGTACTTATCTGACCCACACCAGGCTAGATCTCAAACGGGATATGTATTCACACATAGTGGAGCCGCAATAAGCTGGCGTTCTACCAAGCAGTCCTTAGTAGCCACATCATCCAATCATGCCGAGATCATAGCCATGTATGAGGCAAGCCGGGAGCTTGTCTGGTTGAGGAACATGACCGGCCATGTCTTAAGAGAGAGTGGTCTGGCCGTGGGACAAGAGAAGGAGGAACCAACGATCATCTACGAAGACAATGCGGCATGCATTGCTCAGCTCAAGGAAGGATACATCAAGGGAGACAGGACCAAGCACATCCTGCCCAAGTTCTTCTTCACCCACGACTTGCAGAAGACAAAGGAAGTTCAAGTAGTTCAAGTTCGATCAAGCGACAACTCAGCCGACCTTTTCACCAAGTCTCTGCCTACCTCAACACACAGGAAGCTGGTTCATCAGATAGGGATGCGCCGGCTGAAGGATCTTCAGTGATGCCTTCATCAGGGGGAGTATCATGCGTTGTACTCTTTTTCCTGTCTATGGTTTCCATTTTCCCCACCTTGGGTTTTTGGTTTTCCTAGAGAGGTTTTAACGAGGCAACATCGTGCATGGTACGAGCCCATATGGTTATAGCATCCAAGGGGGAGTGTTAAGAACAATGTGGATAGCTAGTAACCATGTAAAGAAAGAACAGACCGCGTCCAGGCCCAAGACCAAGACCGCGTCCAAGAGAGAGAGAGAGAGAGGCGGCCAAAGCATTGGACCGACCTTAGATTTAGGAGTTTCCTTTTCTCTTCATGTTTATCTATAAGAGGTTTTCCTTTTTACTTTAGGATAAGGATATGTACTATTTCCTTTTATCCATATCTTGTAAATCCCTATATAAGGGAACACTTTGATTCATGAAAGATATACGAATTCCCCTATTGTTCACAACACTTGGCAAATGCTTTCGCAGTTGTTCGTCTTTCATAAATCCAAGAATTTCACCTCTGACTATGAAATACGAATGCCCCCGACTGTGATAACCCGCCCTTTGGGATAAAATGGTCGAGAGAGCAAAAGTCAGAATCCAGAGCCGAGCTTTTGGGAATCAAAGCAATTGAAGGAATGTTAAGTTTTGATCACTTAAGACTTAACATGGATCGAAGAAAATAGAAGATTGGTCGAGAATCAACTTTCTGGTTGAGTCGCGGGCAATACAGATCGATCGGGAAATTTGAAGTACGAGAAGGTCGAAGAACGAATCGTGAGTGAAGAATGAGTTGAGATAAGCTGCTCTACCATTGTTAGAAATGTCTTAGATTGATTAGACGGCAGTTTTGGAAGAATCACATTTTTGAAGCACGACGGTTTAGAAGCTCGACGTTTTTGAAGATTGACGTTTCTTCATCGCGAAGTTTTCTCGGAATATCTTCGTATCAGTAAAATATTATTCTGAAGATATTATAAGTCGGAAGCAGGACGGGAATTAAGAAGGACGGGAAGCAAGCACGACGGGATTGAAGCACGACGGGAAAACCCGAAGTTGGGCAAAAACCCTAATTTCGGTATTACGAAATTCTTTGAGGAAGCCGGAGGCTCGGGAAATATTTTTAAAGGATATCAAACATCATCTGTAGTTTATTAAAAATATTCAGAGAATCAGAATGGGAGCGGAAAAATATTCGGGATTGATTGCGGGTCAGAAATTCACAAGAAGGGTCGAAATCGCGCAAAGGAACCGAGAAGCTCGAGGTGGCTTGATCAGAAGGGAAAAGAACGTGGTGGCAACTGTCTAACCAGCTGAGTGTCAAGAGAAGCTCGAGGCGTCACCGTGCATGGAAGCTGCACATGCAGCTTGACATGTAGAAGCACTAAGTGGATCGCCAAGCACGAGATGTCGCGGTGCATGGAACCGAAGCATGCTGATCGACATGTGTGAGGATGTGTGGCGCCTTGCATGAGCTCCATTCATGCAGCCTGAAATCTGGGAGGAGTGGTGGCGTCCTGCATGTGTCCTGGACATGCAGCCAGCCATGTGGAGCACGAGGTGCCGCCGTGCATGCGTCCGGAGCCATGCGGAGCGACACACGGGCTGCCACCAACCTGAAGCTGATTGGCTGGTGTCTCCTATATAAAGACCACGACCCCTTCTCATTTCATTCATCCATACCTTTCAAAAGCAAGTTAAAAAGGTGGGTTAGAGAGAGAGAAAGAAGTTGAAAAAGAAAGTAAGAGGTTCTGAGCTATTTCGAGAGTTTTAGAGAGTTTTCGAGATCAGTTCTCTATTGATTTCGAGTCATCGCCTTGGGAAGGTTCTGTCCAACTGAAGGTCAATCAAGTGAAGATCAGATCAGATGGGAGTCAAGTCAACGTGGCTATAGAGAGAGAGAGAGAAAGGAAGTGATCGATTCTAGAGTATGGTCGATTCTGAAGACCGATACTCCACCGAGAAGGCCAGTTCCGTCCAATCGGCGATTCTCTCTGATTGTGACGCGGAAGCTCTGTCCAATTCAATTCGTCCAAGCCAGTCATATTCTATGATGGTCTAGTGGAGGTGCTGTCCAGAGTTAGTTGAGAACTATGGGTTCAGATCAGTCGAAGTTCTGCTCGATACTCTGCCGGGAAGTCCGAAGAACTGTCCAGAAGCTAGAGGAGGTTCTGTCCGAGTCCAGATCAGCCTGTCGAGGCCTGTCAACTTCTTCATGGTGAAGCCAAGGTTGTGTCCAAGACAATATCAGTCCATTCCAGTCCAGTCAAGGCGTCCATTGGGTTTTGGCCAAGTCTTCTCCGATCAACCAGCTGCTTCTCGCCTAGAACACTGTGAGTTGGTTTGTTTGAATTCCACTTGGAATTTAGGGTAGATCGAGTCTGCATATAGATTAGAATGATCACGCTATTGAATGGTAGAGTCCTTAGGGTTATTTTATTTATGGAACCGGACTCAGTTTAGCAAGGGCTAAGCTGAGATGAATGGAATTAAGACTGAGTTAATAACCTGACTAGGACTAGGGCTAGGATGCATCATGTTTTCTATTATGGCGTGTTGATATTGTTGAGTGCAGGTTCCCGTTATCTTTAAAGATAGTTTCTCAGCGGGAGGCTGGACTATCTGGGTAACGGTTTGATTGTGTTGTTTAGTATTGATATTATTGTTTACTAGTTAGTAGTAAGGGTCTTAGGCCATATAGGCCGGACTACTGGTACTATTGGTTTGTGTTGTAGAGTCGAGTGTCTAGTTAGGATCTGGAACTTTATCTTTAGGTTAGGTTCTAGATTGAGTTTGTGTTGTGTGAGTGTGCCGACAGTATGTGCGTAACCCGCCCATACTAGGCTTGTGTAGGGGTGATTAGTGTTTCCTCGGCCTCGTACCCAGCGGGTTTAAGGAAACCCCTTATTCGCTGGATCGGGAAGACTCAGAGAGACGGGATCATGGCCTATGGCTGAGTATTACACGACGGTGTAATGTGGCAGTGACCCGAAGGACTGTGGGCTGTCGCGCGGTGACCCGAATGACTGTGGGCCGCGGTCGGTTGAAAGTTCCTTCTTCTGGCCTTTGTGGTAGGGAGATAGGATATTGCCGATAGAGAGGAGGAACACGAAGTCACCAGGGCCCAGGTTAGAGTGTTGTGTTAGAGTGTCGTAGAGGGTTATGGAACCCTCGAGTTAGGTAGCACCGATATACGGTGTTACGTGTTAGATCGAGTCGTAGTTATAGTTATTATTGTGATTGTGGTTGATTGATTTGCTTGCAGGTTCTGACATTAAGTCCTAAGTCTGGTTTAGGTACCGGATTAGGCTTGGTGTGTATTTGGTTATTGTAGGCCTGACGTTGGCCTGTATGTGTTTGAGGGATTGCTTGTGAAGGGTGGTGGATATTAAAGCTATGCGGTATCATTGGTTGGCCGATCATGTTCTTGTTTGATTGTTGGTCGATCGACTAGTGATACTTGTATAGTCTAAGTGTCTAACACTACATGAGTATTGAACTCAGGCATATATATGGTTAACTAGGGATTGCTTGTTGACTTGTTTTAATGCAGGTTCCCGTTACTTGAAGCTAGATCATGGCAGGAGGCCAAGTCTAACTTAGTAACGGTTTGCTTAGCCTTAGCTTTTATTGCATGCTAGGGCTAGATTGATTGTTATTTTGGGTTGTCTGGGTAGAGTCTAGGTTGCGGGTAGAGGCCGCCAGCTCACTGAGTAACATTAGGTTACTCATCCAACTCCGTTGTCCTTTTTGCAGGTCGCTTTAGGTAAGGATGATCGGATAGCTTCGTGCTGGACGTTAGGACCGCCGGTGTAGATTTTCATGCCTTTTGTAAACGGTATTGTGGATTTGTGTTTAGTTGACTCGATTTGGCATTAGGCCGGGACCGGTCTCGAATTATATCAATGTATGGATATTTCTCGAATCAATAAAGTAATTGTTTTATATGCGCTTCATGAGTACTCTGATATTTGACTAGTCCGGTCTAACACAACGTTAGGTCGAGGTACGGGTTGAAAAGCCTTAGGCCTTGATCTAACGGAAAACACTAACTCTAGGTACGGGTTGCAAAGCCTTATGCCTTGACGCAGCGGGACGAGTTAGTGGATGAACTGGTCTAGGTCGTGGAGTAAAGTTTGTGACTCTGACCGGATTGTCCCTAGCCCGTCACGTAGCGCTTCCGGACCATGGTGTTGGGTTGGACGGTCAGTCATGTTCTTGTTTGATTGTTGGCTGGCCGGTTGGCTCATTCATCTCTAACCCTGGGTGTTGGACGGTCGATCGGTCATGTTCTTGTTTGATTGTTGGCCGGTTGATCGACCATATGTCTAGGACGGTTCGGGGGTGTTACAGAGGTGGTATCAGAGCCAGGTTTCGTCCATGCTTCCGGAACTCATGATTTAATCGGTTTTAAATATTTATCGAGTCAAAATGAGTCACAAAAGGCATTAGGAAAACCGGTCACGTCCAGCGATAGGATTTGTGGTTTTAGGAAATTAGGATTGAGATAGTGGAATCTAGAACTGTTAGGTTGTTTGGGTAGAACTGTTAGGTTGCTTGGGTAGAACTGTTAGGTTGCTGGTTAGAATTGCGGTTAGGTTGCATTGTTAGTATTTTCTAGGTTAGTAGATTATTTGATTAATTGTCTACTAACTTGCATGTTAAGTGTTCTTTTGAGTTGCAGCGAGTAAGTATGTTTGTTGATCGGAACTTTAAGGGATGAAAACCTTAAAGTGGAGGGAGTTCGAGGCCAAACCCAAACCCGAAGCGAAAGAGGAGAGACAGATTCAGAGAACTGGGCTGTGGTATGGACTGGACAGATGGGAAGAAACAAGACTTCGTTGGGAAAGGACTTCATCAGTATCTGGGAAATGAGAGATCGAGGAAATGGTTGGAGTAATCAGAGGCGCAGATTGGCAAGATCGTATCATGGGAAATTAGTTGGGCAGCAAAGTAAAAACTAAGAAGAAGACGCAGTGATCATTCAAGTGAAGATTTATGAAGATGATTGTGGTGACATTGGGAAGGACACTCAAGGGACAGTGAAAGGCAGAGTGAAGAGATATGAAGACGATTATGGCGACTTTAGACAGTATACACAAAGGGACATGGGCAAGCAAAGTAAAGAGTTATGAAGACAAGTTGAGATTAAGTGAAGCATGAGAAATCAAGAAGTGAAGAAATGAAAGGATTCAAGACCGAGGAAATGCATGGAGATGTATTAAGATGGAGCGAGTTCAGAATCAGAAAATCTAGAAGAAGACTGAAGAAATCAAGGGGAGATATCTAAGGCCAACCGATAAAGAAGCACATCTAGTGATCAAGACAAAGTTATGTAACTAGGAGTTATGGAGGAGTTGTTATCAAGGTGGAGCAAGTTCAAAATCCAAAGTGTTCATGGAGACCTAAAGAAACCGAGAGAAAGGCGAGCCAGCAAAGAACCATATCTTATGACCAAGACCGCAAGACGAAGTTATTCAAAAGCTGAACATCATCACTACACATCAAGGAGGAACATTTCGTGAAGCTAAGCAATTGCGCAACTAAGAATTCGAGGACGAATTCTATTAAGGGGGGGGGGAGAATGTGATAACCCGCCCTTTGGGATAAAATGGTCGAGAGAGCAAAAGTCAGAATCCAGAACCGAGCTTTTGGGAATCAAAGCAATTGAAGGAATGTTAAGTTTTGATCACTTAAGACTTAACATGGATCGAAGAAAATAGAAGATTGGTCGAGAATCAACTTTCTGGTTGAGTCGCGGGCAATACAGATCGATCGGGAAATTTGAAGTACGAGAAGGTCGAAGAACGAATCGTGAGTGAAGAATGAGTTGAGATAAGCTGCTCTACCATTGTTAGAAATGTCTTAGATTGATTAGACGGCAGTTTTGGAAGAATCACATTTTTGAAGCACGACGGTTTAGAAGCTCGACGTTTTTGAAGATTGACGTTTCTTCATCGCGAAGTTTTCTCGGAATATCTTCGTATCAGTAAAATATTATTCTGAAGATATTATAAGTCGGAAGCAGGACGGGAATTAAGCAGGACGGGAAGCAAGCACGACGGTTTAGAAGCTCGACGTTTTTGAAGATTGACGTTTCTTCATCGCGAAGTTTTCTCGGAATATCTTCGTATCAGTAAAATATTATTCTGAAGATATTATAAGTCGGAAGCAGGACGGGAATTAAGCAGGACGGGAAGCAAGCACGACGGGATTGAAGCACGACGGGAAAACCCGAAGTTGGGCAAAAACCCTAATTTCGGTATTACGAAATTCTTTGAGGAAGCCGGAGGCTCGGGAAATATTTTTAAAGGATATCAAACATCATCTGTAGTTTATTAAAAATATTCAGAGAATCAGAATGGGAGCGGAAAAAT
>NW_026014518.1:322500-327500 GCF_020379485.1 Brassica napus
ACTTGACATCCTAAACTCTTTGTTGACATATTTTTGATGTTTCCTTTCAGAAAACTTTCTTCAAAAATATTAATTTTGCATTTTTGGCTTCTCGGGTGATTTTGGCTGTCCGTGGGTGATTTTGGCCCACGTGGGCTGTCTGTTCAGTACACACGGACGTCCGTGTGTGTCCGTCAGCACACACAGGACGTCCGTGGCCGTCCGTCAGCACACACAGGACGTCCGTGGCCGTCCGTCAGCACACACAGGACGTCCGGCTGTCCATCAGTACACATATCAGCACGCTCCGTGGACTGTTCGGGTGATTTTGGCCCACGTGGGCTGTCTGTTCAGTACACACAGGACGTCCGTCAGCACACGCAGGACGTCCGTGGCTGTCCGTGTGTGTCCGTGTGTCCGTCAGTGCACACAGGACGTCCGTCAGCACACACAGGACGTCCGTCAGCACACGCAGGACATCCGTGGCTGTCCGTGTGTGTCCGTGTGTCCGTCAGTGCACACAGGACGTCCGTCAGCACACGCAGGACGTCCGTCAGCACACGCAGGACGTCCGTGGCTGTCCGTGTGTGTCCGTGTGTCCGTCAGTGCACACAGGACGTCCGTCAGCACACACAGGACATCCGTCAGCACACGCAGGACGTCCGTCAGCACACGCAGGACGTCCGTGGCTGTCCGTGTGTGTCCGTGTGTCCGTCAGTACACACAGGACGTCCGTCAGCACACAAAGGACGTCCGTGGCCGTCCGTCAGTACACAGAGGACGTCCGTGGCCGTCCGTCAGCACACACAGGACGTCCGTCAGTACACAGAGGACGTCCGTGGCCGTCCGTCAGCACACACAGGGCATCCGTCAGCACACGCAGGACGTTCGTGTGTGTCCGTGTGTCCGTCAGTACACACAGGACGTCCGTCAGCACACACAGGACGTCCGTCAGTACACACAGGACGTCCGTCAGCACACACAGGACGTCTGTGGTCGTCCGTCAGTACACATATCAGCATGCTGGCCCTTCCTGTGGACTGTTCGGGTGATTTTGGCCCACGTGGGCTGTCTGTTCAGTACACACAGGACGTCCGTCAGCACACGCAGGACGTCCGTGCCTGTCTGTTAGCACACACAGACTGTCCGTGGACTGATCCGTGTACTGAACTCATATCAGCATGCTGACCACACATATCAGCATGCTGGCCCTTCTCGTGGACTGTCCGTGTACTGATTTTGGACAACTGATGCACCATGTCAGTACACATATCAGCATGCTGGCCCTTCCCGTGGACTAATCCGTGTACTGATCCGTGTACTGAACTCATATCAGCATGCTGACCACACATATCAGCATGCTGGCCCTTCCCGTGGACTGTCCGTGTACTGATCCGTGTACTGATCCGTGTACTGATCCGTGTACTGAACTCATATCAGCATGCTGACCACACATATCAGCATGCTGGCCCTTCCCGTGTACTGATTCGTGTACTGATCCGTGTACTGATCCGTGTACTGAACTCATATCAGCATGCTGACCACACATATCAGCATGCTGGCCCTTCCCGTGGACTGATCCGTGTACTGATCCGTGTACTGAACTCATATCAGCATGCTGACCACACATATCAGCATGCTGGCCCTTCCCGTGGACTGTCCGTGTACTGATCCGTGTACTGAACTCATATCAGCATGCTGACCACACATATCAGCATGCTGACCCTTCCCGTGGACTGTCCGTGTACTGATTTTGGACAACTGATGCACCATGTCAGTACACATATCAGCACGCTGGCCCTTCCCGTGGACTGATCCGTGTACTGAACTCATATCAGCATGCTGACCATACATATCAGCATGCTGGCCCTTCCCGTGGACTGTCCGTGTACTGATTTTGGACAACTGATGCACCATGTCAGTACACATATCAGCATGCTGGCCCTTCCCGTGGACTGATCCGTGTACTGATCTGGACATAAGCTCGAGTTTTGATGGACTGGACTGTCCAAGTCAGTCTGATTGGTCCAAGTAGTACTTATGCTGGCTCGACTTTCCATCATCCAACCAAGTGTTAACATTTTCCTTGGTATGATCGAGGCCAAGCGTACTGATGGGCAAGCGTACTGATGGGCAAGCGTACTGAAGGGATGAATTAACTCTTTTGGGTTTTAATGCTCCCGTCAGGATGCTTTTGGCCGAGACTTGTGCACATGCGGGCTGCATTTCATCGGCCAATCTGAAATATTAGGTTGAGAGTGAATTTCACCAAGTAAAAATCTCGAACCTCTGACGGGATCTTCTTATATACTTGAATTTTTTTGGGTTTTTGTTAAGAACAATGTGGATAGCTAGTAACCATGTAAAGAAAGAACGGACCGCGTCCAGGCCCAAGACCAAGACCGCGTCCAAGAGAGAGAGAGAGAGAGGCGGCCAAAGCATTGGACCGACCTTAGATTTAGGAGTTTCCTTTTCTCTTCATGTTTATCTATAAGAGGTTTTCCTTTTTACTTTAGGATAAGGATATGTACTATTTCCTTTTATCCATATCTTGTAATTCCCTATATAAGGGAACACTTTGATTAATGAAAGACACACGAATTCCCCTATTGTTCACAACATGTTATCAGCACGATAGCCTCTAATCAACTGAAACCAAAATCGATACCTAAAAGCCTATTACCGGCGACTCAAAGCTAAACCCTAGACGTTCTCCATTGTTCCAAAAGCTTGACATCCTCAAGACCGAACGTCCTCAGCTTCCTGATCGCGTCCTCAGCTCGCACACAAGAAGAACGCATCCGTCCAGCAACCAGCTCGCAGCTCGCGTCCGTTCCCAGCTCGCGTCCGACTACATCCGCGACCCGATAGGAGGCAGCAAGCGTTCTTTCTCCTCAGCTCGAAGTTTCATCTGTTCTTAGGTGGTCCGGTTCTTTACCTCTACAAAACTAAGGTATGAACATAATCTGAGAACATAGAATAAGACCGAAACCCTAATCCATCATTATGGAAATCTTATTCTTGATGAAACCCTAAAAGAAAGTACAAGATCAAAATCGACAAAGTCTTAAAACTAGAAAGCTAAATCGATTCCAAACTAGAACTTAATTGTATGATGATTGATTGAATCTGAAACCTGATAAACCCTAATGAAGGAATCGAAACCCTAAACCCTAAAAGTTAGAAATCGATTGTAAGATTGATATTGCTTGTTTGATTTCTTGCTTATTTTTGAAGTTTAGGAAAGTTAGATTGTTCTTCTTGAAATAATCTAACTAAGAACACAAAATACTTAAGGCCTTGAAACCTTAACATAAGGTTGATAAGAATTCAAAGATTGGAAACCCTAGGTGTTATGAAAAGAAGTAAGATAAGGTAGATTGCTTTACATGAATCCGAATATTGTATTGCATTCATAATTGATTAAAACAAGATCGACCAGCATATAGATTATACGAGTTTAGGTTGTTAGAAAGCCTATAGAACCGTGTGGTTCATGATTGATAGCACCATGGTCGATTAGAATTGTTTGAATACCATAAATGCATAAGACGTGTTGTGGCCGAGCTTGCTTATATCCTGCGGCCACGTGAATCACATTGTGAACCTAATACCTTACATGATGATGTGATTCAGATGTCGAAAATAGCAAACAGAGACTATGCACCCCTCAATCTCTCCGGAGACAATTACCTGCAGTGGGCACTAGACACAAGGATTAGTCTAAAGTCCAAAGGACTCGGTGATACTATCATCGAAGACAACAATGAGAATGAAAAGAAACGATACAGAGCCTTAGGCCTTATGCGACATCATCTCATTGATGGTCTTAAAGATCAGTACATGACAATCGAGAATCCACTAGATCTTTGGATGGCTTTAAAGAATAGATATGATCACCACAGGATGGTGTTGCTTCCAAAAGCAAGGCATGATTGGATGCATCTAAGTTTCTTAGACTATAAGTCAGTGGATGATTACAATTCAGCTCTATTCAAGATTGTCTCAATACTAAAGCTGTGTGGTGAAGAGGTAACCGATAGCATGATGCTTGAAAAGACCTATACAACTTTCAACCACTCGAATTCTGTGTTGCAAGAGCAATACAGGACAAAGGGCTTTGCCACATATACTGATCTGATCTCATGTCTACTCCTGGCCGAGGCAAACAATGAACTCCTACTAAAGAGTAACGGGGTTAGACCGGCCGGGACAGCACCACTACCCGAAGCCCATGAGGTCGAGAAGAAAGATCCTCCCAATGAAACCTATTACGTCCAAGACAACAAGAAACCATACGGCAATAGCCGTGGTGGATTCAAGAGGCGTGGACGTGACAACTCAAACGGCGAGATGGCTACTCAACTGGCCGGAAAGGAAACCACAATAACCGTGGTCGTGGTTCCAATTACGGCCGGGGTCGAGGCAGCTACGGCCGCGGACGAGGTGGCATATCCAAACCATCTTACACGTCCAACAAGTCTCTATGCCATAGATGCGGGAGTGACAATCATTGGGCAAAGAATTGTAGAACTCCGAAACACTTGTGCGACCTCTACCAAGAGAGCATCAAGAACAAGAACCCGGAGGCAAACATGATCCAAGAAAACGTCCATGAGGACAAGGGATATGGGTATGATGCTGACAATGAATCCGACAAGGATAACCAAGATGACCTAATGGATTTGAGACATCCGATTGTCTCAAGGACTAGTTTTCGAATCACATTGTCTTATTGCTTTATGTTTTGATTTGGTGTTTTTATTTTATGTAATGGAATTTTAATAAGAAGAGTTTTAAACATCTTATGAAGTCTCTAAAGTTTATTTTATTTATAGAATGAATGATGAGATGAGTGTACTTGTGGTGGATAGTGGCACAAGTCACACAATACTTAGAGACAAAAGGTACTTTATAAATCTCACAATGCAAAGTGCAAAGGTACACACCATTGCGGGTGAGGCTAGCCTGATTGAAGGTCACGGCCAAGCCTACGTGATGATGCCTAAGGGCACTCACCT
>NW_026014518.1:332500-347500 GCF_020379485.1 Brassica napus
TAAGAAGCTTGATTTGCATACATAAATTCGTGGATTTACGAAGTTGAATAAATCTCGTAGGAGTTAGGATGAAGAAGCCATCCCACTTTCAAATCAGGTGATCCTAGTTTTTATGTTTGGGAATATGACAACTTTTTCGTCATTCTAATAAACCAAGATGAACCACGATTTAAGAAGCTTGATTTCGACACAAAAAGTAGTAGATTTTTACCATGAAGTTGAATAAATATCATTGGAGTTATGATGAAGAAGCTATCCTACTTTCATATCTGGTGATCCCAGTTTTCATGTTTGGGAATATGACAACTTTTTCGTCACTGTAATCAAACTAAGATGAATCACGATCTAAGAAGATTGTTTGGATACATAAAGTCGTGGAGAATCACTAGGAACTTGAGTAAATCTCATAGGAGTTATGATGAACAAGCTCTCCTACTTTCAAATAAGGTGATCCCAGTTTTCCTGTTTGGGAATATGACAACTTTTTCATCACTGTAATCAAACTACGGTGAACCGCGATGAAAGAAGCTTGATTTGGATACATAAATTTGTGGGGAATCACTAGGAAGTTAAATAAATCTCATAGGAGTTAGGATGAAGAAGTTATCCCACTTTCAAATCAGGTGATCCTAGTTTTTCTGTTTGGGAATATGACAACTTCTTCGTCATTCTTATCAAACCAGGATCAACAACGATATAAGAAGCTTCATTTGGATACACAAAGTAGTGGACAATGGACAATGACAAGGAGTTGAATAAATAACATAGGATTTAGGATGAAGAAGCTATCCTAATTTCAAATCAGGTGATCCCAGTTTTTATGTTTGGGAATATGACAACTTCTTCGTCATTCTAATCAAACCAAGATTAACCGCGATGTAAGATGCTTGATTTGGATACATAAAGTCATGGATTTTCACTAGGAAGTTGAATAAATCTCATAGGAGTTAGGATGAAGAAGCTATCCCACTTTCAAATCAGGTGTTCCATTTTTCCTTTTTGGGAATATGACAAATTCTTCGTCATTCTAATCAAACTATGATCAACTGCGATGTAAGAAGCTGTATTTGGACACATAAAGTTATGGAGAATCACTAGGAAGTTGAATAAATCTCATAGGAGTTAAGATGACGAAGCTATCCCACTTTCAAATCAGGTGATCCCAGTTTTTATGTTAGGGAATATGACAACTTTTTCGTAATTCTAATAAAACCAAGATGAACCGCGATGTAAGATGCTTGATTTGGATACATAAAGTCATGGATTTTCACTAGGAATTTGAATAAATCTCATAGGAGTTAGGATAAAGAAGCAATGCCACTTACAAATCAGGTGATCCTAGTTTTCATGTTTGGGAATATGACAATTTTTTTGTCATTCTAATAAACCAAGATGAACCGCGATGTAAGAAGCTTGATTTGCATACATAAATTCGTGGATTTACGAAGTTGAATAAATCTCGTAGGAGTTAGGATGAAGAAGCCATCCCACTTTCAAATCAGGTGATCCTAGTTTTTATGTTTGGGAATATGACAACTTTTTCGTCATTCTAATAAACCAAGATGAACCACGATTTAAGAAGCTTGATTTCGACACAAAAAGTAGTAGATTTTTACCATGAAGTTGAATAAATATCATTGGAGTTATGATGAAGAAGCTATCCTACTTTCATATCTGGTGATCCCAGTTTTCATGTTTGGGAATATGACAACTTTTTCGTCACTGTAATCAAACTAAGATGAATCACGATCTAAGAAGATTGTTTGGATACATAAAGTCGTGGAGAATCACTAGGAACTTGAGTAAATCTCATAGGAGTTATTATGAACAAGCTCTCCTACTTTCAAATAAGGTGATCCCAGTTTTCCTGTTTGGGAATATGACAACTTTTTCATCACTGTAATCAAACTACGGTGAACCGCGATGAAAGAAGCTTGATTTGGATACATAAATTTGTGGGGAATCACTAGGAAGTTAAATAAATCTCATAGGAGTTAGGATGAAGAAGTTATCCCACTTTCAAATCAGGTGATCCTAGTTTTTCTATTTGGGAATATGACAACTTCTTCGTCATTCTTATCAAACCAGGATCAACAACGATATAAGAAGCTTCATTTGGATACACAAAGTAGTGGACAATGACAAGGAGTTGAATAAATAACATAGGATTTAGGATGAAGAAGCTATCCTAATTTCAAATCAGGTGATCCCAGTTTTTATGTTTGGGAATATGACAACTTCTTCGTCATTCTAATCAAACCAGATTAACCGCGATGTAAGATGCTTGATTTGGATACATAAAGTCATGGATTTTCACTAGGAAGTTGAATAAATCTCATAGGAGTTAGGATGAAGAAGCTATCCCACTTTCAAATCAGGTGTTCCATTTTTCCTTTTTGGGAATATGACAAATTCTTCGTCATTCTAATCAAACTATGATCAACTGCGATGTAAGAAGCTGTATTTGGACACATAAAGTTATGGAGAATCACTAGGAAGTTGAATAAATCTCATAGGAGTTAAGATGACGAAGCTATCCCACTTTCAAATCAGGTGATCCCAATTTTTATGTTAGGGAATATGACAACTTTTTCGTAATTCTAATAAAACCAAGATGAACCGCGATGTAAGATGCTTGATTTGGATACATAAAGTCATGCATTTTCACTAGGAATTTGAATAAATCTCATAGGAGTTAGGATAAAGAAGCAATGCCACTTACAAATCAGGTGATCCTAGTTTTCATGTTTGGGAATATGACAATTTTTTTGTCATTCTAATAAACCAAGATGAACCGCGATGTAAGAAGCTTGATTTGGATACATAAAGTAGTGGATTTTCACCATGAAGTTGAATAAATCTCACATGTGTTAGGAAGAAAAAACTATCTCAATTTCAAATCAGGTGACCCCACTTTTCCTGTTTGGGAATATGACAACATCTTTGTCATTCTAATCGAAGTAGGATGAATCGCGATGTAAGAATCTATATTTTGATACATAAACTCGTGGAGAACCACTAGGATGTTGAATAAATCTCATAGGAGATAATATGAAGAAGCTATCCCACTTTCAAATCAGGTGATCCTAGTTGTCATGTTTGGGAATATAACAACTTCTTCGTCATTCTAATCAAACCAAGATGAATCACGATGTAAGAATCTTGATTTGGATACATAAAGTAGTGTAGAATCACCAGGAAATGGAATAAATCTCACAGGAGTTTGGATGAAGAAGCTTTCACACTTTCAAATCAGGTGATCCCAGTTTTCCTATTTGGGAATATGACAACTTCTTCGTAATTCTAATCAAACCAATATGGATCGCGATGCAAAAGCTTGATTTCATATAAAAAAGTAGTATAGAATCACCAGGAGGTTGAATATATCTTATAGGAGTTAGGATAAAGAAGCTATCTCAGTTTCAAATCATGTGATCTCAGTTTTCCTGTTTGGGAATATGACACGTTCTTCGTAATTCTAATCAAATCAAGATGAACCGTGATGTAAGAAGCTTCATTTTGATAGATAATATAGTGGAGAAACACTAGGAAGTTGAATAAATCTCATAGGAGTCAGGATGAAGAAGCTATCCCACTTTCAAATTAGGGGATCCAAGTTTTCCAGTTTGGTAATATGATAACTTCTTCATCATTCTAATCAAACCAGGATGAATCACAATATAAGAAGCTTGATTTGGATACATAAAGTTGTGGAAAACTACAAGGAGGTTGAATAAATCTCATAGTAGTTAAGATGAAGAAGCTATCCAACTTTCAAATCAAGTGATACTAGTTTTCAAGTTTGGGAATCTGACAACTATTTCGTCATTCGACTAAACCAAGATGAACTGCGATGTAAGAAGCTTGATTTGCATACATAAATTCGTGGATTTTCACCACGAAGTTGAATAAATCTCGTAGGAGTTAGGATGAAGAAGCAATCCCACTTTCAAATCAGATGATCCTAGTTTTTATGTTTGGGAATATGAAAACTTTTTCGTCATTCTAATAAACCAAGATGAACCACGATTTAAGAAGCTTGATTTGGATACAAAAAGTAGTAGATTCTCACCATGAAGTTGAATAAATCTCATTGGTGTTAGGATGAAGAAGATATCCCACTTTCAAATCAGGGGATCCTTGTTTCGCTGTTTGGGAATATGAACTTTTTCGTCATTCTAATCAAACCAAGATGAATCGCGATCTAAGAAGATTGATTTGGATACATAAAGTCGTGGAAATCACTAGGAAGTTTAGTAAATTTCGTAGGAGTTATGATGAAGAAGCTATCCTACTTTCAAATCTGGTGATCTCAGTTTTCATGTTTTGGAATATGACAACTTTTTCGTCACTGTAATCAAACTAAGATGAACCGCGATGAAAGAAGCTTGATTTGCATATATAAAGTCGTGGAGAATCAGGAGGAAGTTGAATAAATCTCATAGGAGTTAGGATGAAGAAGCTATCCCACTTTCAAATCAGCTGTTCCCAGTTTTTCCTGTTTGGGAATATGACAAATTGTTCGTCATTCTAATCACACTATGATCAACTTCGATATAAGAAGCTTGATTTGGATACATAAATTTGTGGGGAATCACTAGAAGTTAAATAAATCTCATAGGAGTTAGGATGAAGAAGTTATCCCACTTTCAAATCAGGTGATCCTAGTTTTTCTGTTTGGGAATATGTAACTTTCTTCGTCATTCTTATCAAACCAGGATCAACCACGATATAAAAAACTTCATTTGGATTCACAAAGTAGTGGACAATGACCAGGGAGTTGAATAAATAACATAGAATTTAGGATGAAGAAGCTATCCTAATTTCAAATCAGGTGATCCCAGTTTTTATGTTTGGGAATATGACAACTTCTTCGTCATTCTAATCAAACCAAGATTAACCGCGATGTAAGATGCTTGATTTGGATACATAAAGTCATGGATTTTCAGTAGGAAGTTGAATAAATCTCATAGGAGTTAGGATGAAGAAGCTATCCCACTTTCAAATCAGGTGTTCCAGTTTTCCTTTTTGGGAATATGACGAATTCTTCGTTATTCTAATCAAACTATGATCAACTGCGATGTAAGAAGCTGTATTTGGACACATAATGTAGTGGAGAATCACTAGGAAGTTGAATAAATCTCATAGGAGTTAAGATGACGAAGCTATCCCACTTTCAAATCAGGTGATCCCAGTTTTTATGTTTGGGAATATGACAACTTTTTCGTAATTCTAATAAAACCAAGATGAACCGCGATGTAAGATGCTTGATTTGGATACATAAAGTCATGGATTTTCACTAGGAATTTGAATAAATCTCATAGGAGTTAGGATAAAGAAGCAATGCCACTTACAAATAAGGTGATCCTAGTTTTCATGTTTGGGAATATGACAATTTTTTTGTCATTCTAATAAACCAAGATGAACCGCGATGTGAGAAGCTTGATTTGGATACATAAAGTAATGGATTTTCACCATGAAGTTGAATAAATCTCACATGTGTTAGGAGGAAAAAACTATCTCAATTTCAAATCAGGTGACCCCACTTTTCCTGTTTGGGAATATGACAACATCTTTGTCATTCTAATCGAAGTAGGATGAATCGCGATGTAAGAATCTGTATTTTGATACATAAACTCGTGGAGAACCACTAGGATGTTGAATAAATCTCATAGGAGATAATATGAAGAAGCTATCCCACTTTCAAATCAGGTGATCCTAGTTGTCATGTTTGGGAATATAACAACTTCTTCGTCATTCTAATCAAACCAAGATGAATCACGATGTAAGAATCTTGATTTGGATACATAAAGTAGTGTAGAATCACCAGGAAATGGAATAAATCTCATAGGAGTTTGGATGAAGAAGCTTTCACACTTTCAAATCAGGTGATCCCAGTTTTCTCGTTTGGGAATATGACAACTTCTTCGTAATTCTAATCAAACCAATATGGATCGCGATGCAAAAAGCTTGAATTCATATAAAAAGTAGTTTAGAATCACCAGGAGGTTGAATATATCTTATAGGAGTTAGGATAAATAAGCTATCCCACTTTCAAATCATGTGATCTCAGTTTTCCTGTTTGGGAATATGACACGTTCTTCGTAATTCTAATCAAACCAAGATGAACCGTGATGTAAGAAGGTTCATTTTGATAGATAATATAGTGGAGAAACACTAGGAAGTTGAATAAATCTCATAGGAGTCAGGATGAAGAAGCTATCCCACTTTCAAATTAGGGGATCCAAGTTTTCCAGTTTGGTAATATGATAACTTCTTCATCATTCTAATCAAACCAGGATGAATCACAATATAAGAAGCTTGATTTGGATACATAAAGTTGTGGAAAACTACAAGGAGGTTGAATAAATCTCATAGTAGTTAAGATGAAGAAGCTATCCAACTTTCAAATCAAGTGATACTAGTTTTCAAGTTTGGGAATCGGACAACTATTTCGTCATTCGACTAAACCAAGATGAACTGCGATGTAAGAAGCTTGATTTGCATACATAAATTCGTGGATTTTCACCACGAAGTTGAATAAATCTCGTAGGAGTTAGGATGAAGAAGCAATCCCACTTTCAAATCAGATGATCCTAGTTTTTATGTTTGGGAATATGAAAACTTTTTCGTCATTCTAATAAACCAAGATGAACCACGATTTAAGAAGCTTGATTTGGATACAAAAAGTAGTAGATTCTCACCATGAAGTTGAATAAATCTCATTGGTGTTAGGATGAAGAAGATATCCCACTTTCAAATCAGGGGATCCTTGTTTCGCTGTTTGGGAATATGAACTTTTTCGTCATTCTAATCAAACCAAGATGAATCGCGATCTAAGAAGATTGATTTGGATACATAAAGTCGTGGAAAATCACTAGGAAGTTTAGTAAATTTCGTAGGAGTTATGATGAAGAAGCTATCCTACTTTCAAATCTGGTGATCTCAGTTTTCATGTTTTGGAATATGACAACTTTTTCGTCACTGTAATCAAACTAAGATGAACCGCGATGAAAGAAGCTTGATTTGCATATATAAAGTCGTGGAGAATCAGGAGGAAGTTGAATAAATCTCATAGGAGTTAGGATGAAGAAGCTATCCCACTTTCAAATCAGCTGTTCCCAGTTTTTCCTGTTTGGGAATATGACAAATTGTTCGTCATTCTAATCACACTATGATCAACTTCGATATAAGAAGCTTGATTTGGATACATAAATTTGTGGGGAATCACTAGAAGTTAAATAAATCTCATAGGAGTTAGGATGAAGAAGTTATCCCACTTTCAAATCAGGTGATCCTAGTTTTTCTGTTTGGGAATATGTAACTTTCTTCGTCATTCTTATCAAACCAGGATCAACCACGATATAAAAAACTTCATTTGGATTCACAAAGTAGTGGACAATGACCAGGGAGTTGAATAAATAACATAGAATTTAGGATGAAGAAGCTATCCTAATTTCAAATCAGGTGATCCCAGTTTTTATGTTTGGGAATATGACAACTTCTTCGTCATTCTAATCAAACCAATATTAACCGCGATGTAAGATGCTTGATTTGGATACATAAAGTCATGGATTTTCAGTAGGAAGTTGAATAAATCTCATAGGAGTTAGGATGAAGAAGCTATCCCACTTTCAAATCAGGTGTTCCAGTTTTCCTTTTTGGGAATATGACGAATTCTTCGTTATTCTAATCAAACTATGATCAACTGCGATGTAAGAAGCTGTATTTGGACACATAATGTAGTGGAGAATCACTAGGAAGTTGAATAAATCTCATAGGAGTTAAGATGACGAAGCTATCCCACTTTCAAATCAGGTGATCCCAGTTTTTATGTTTGGGAATATGACAACTTTTTCGTAATTCTAATAAAACCAAGATGAACCGCGATGTAAGATGCTTGATTTGGATACATAAAGTCATGGATTTTCACTAGGAATTTGAATAAATCTCATAGAGTTAGGATAAAGAAGCAATGCCACTTACAAATAAGGTGATCCTAGTTTTCATGTTTGGGAATATGACAATTTTTTTGTCATTCTAATAAACCAAGATGAACCGCGATGTGAGAAGCTTGATTTGGATACATAAAGTAGTGGATTTTCACCATGAAATTGAATAAATCTCACATGTGTTAGGAGGAAAAAACTATCTCAATTTCCAATCAGGTGACCCCACTTTTCCTGTTTGGGAATATGACAACATCTTTGTCATTCTAATCGAAGTAGGATGAATCGCGATGTAAGAATCTGTATTTTGATACATAAACTCGTGGAGAACCACTAGGATGTTGAATAAATCTCATAGGAGATAATATGAAGAAGCTATCCCACTTTCAAATCAGGTGATCCCAAATTTCATGTTTGGGAATATAACAACTTCTTCGTCATTCTAATCAAACCAAGATGAATCACGATGTAAGAATCTTGATTTGGATACATAAAGTAGTGTAGAATCACCAGGAAATGGAATAAATCTCATAGGAGTTTGGATGAAGAAGCTTTCACACTTTCAAATCAGGTGATCCCAGTTTTCTCGTTTGGGAATATGACAACTTCTTCGTAATTCTAATCAAACCAATATGGATCGCAATGCAAAAAGCTTGAATTCATATAAAAAGTAGTTTAGAATCACCAGGAGGTTGAATATATCTTATAGGAGTTAGGATAAATAAGCTATCCCACTTTCAAATCATGTGATCTCAGTTTTCCTGTTTGGGAATATGACACGTTCTTCGTAATTCTAATCAAACCAAGATGAACCGTGATGTAAGAAGGTTCATTTTGATAGATAATATAGTGGAGAAACACTAGGAAGTTGAATAAATCTCATAGGAGTCAGGATGAAGAAGCTATCCCACTTTCAAATTAGGGGATCCAAGTTTTCCAGTTTGGTAATATGATAACTTCTTCATCATTCTAATCAAACCAGGATGAATCACAATATAAGAAGCTTGATTTGGATACATAAAGTTGTGGAAAACTACAAGGAGGTTGAATAAATCTCATAGTAGTTAAGATGAAGAAGCTATCCAACTTTCAAATCAAGTGATACTAGTTTTCAAGTTTGGGAATCTGACAACTATTTCGTCATTCGACTAAACCAAGATGAACTGCGATGTAAGAAGCTTGATTTGCATACATAAATTCGTGGATTTTCACCACGAAGTTGAATAAATCTCGTAGGAGTTAGGATGAAGAAGCAATCCCACTTTCAAATCAGATGATCCTAGTTTTTATGTTTGGGAATATGAAAACTTTTTCGTCATTCTAATAAACCAAGATGAACCACGATTTAAGAAGCTTGATTTGGATACAAAAAGTAGTAGATTCTCACCATGAAGTTGAATAAATCTCATTGGTGTTAGGATGAAGAAGATATCCCACTTTCAAATCAGGGGATCCTTGTTTCGCTGTTTGGGAATATGAACTTTTTCGTCATTCTAATCAAACCAAGATGAATCGCGATCTAAGAAGATTGATTTGGATACATAAAGTCGTGGAAAATCACTAGGAAGTTTAGTAAATTTCGTAGGAGTTATGATGAAGAAGCTATCCTACTTTCAAATCTGGTGATCTCAGTTTTCATGTTTTGGAATATGACAACTTTTTCGTCACTGTAATCAAACTAAGATGAACCGCGATGAAAGAAGCTTGATTTGCATATATAAAGTCGTGGAGAATCAGGAGGAAGTTGAATAAATCTCATAGGAGTTAGGATGAAGAAGCTATCCCACTTTCAAATCAGCTGTTCCCAGTTTTTCCTGTTTGGGAATATGACAAATTGTTCGTCATTCTAATCACACTATGATCAACTTCGATATAAGAAGCTTGATTTGGATACATAAATTTGTGGGGAATCACTAGAAGTTAAATAAATCTCATAGGAGTTAGGATGAAGAAGTTATCCCACTTTCAAATCAGGTGATCCTAGTTTTTCTGTTTGGGAATATGTAACTTTCTTCGTCATTCTTATCAAACCAGGATCAACCACGATATAAAAAACTTCATTTGGATTCACAAAGTAGTGGACAATGACCAGGGAGTTGAATAAATAACATAGAATTTAGGATGAAGAAGCTATCCTAATTTCAAATCAGGTGATCCCAGTTTTTATGTTTGGGAATATGACAACTTCTTCGTCATTCTAATCAAACCAATATTAACCGCGATGTAAGATGCTTGATTTGGATACATAAAGTCATGGATTTTCAGTAGGAAGTTGAATAAATCTCATAGGAGTTAGGATGAAGAAGCTATCCCACTTTCAAATCAGGTGTTCCAGTTTTCCTTTTTGGGAATATGACGAATTCTTCGTTATTCTAATCAAACTATGATCAACTGCGATGTAAGAAGCTGTATTTGGACACATAATGTAGTGGAGAATCACTAGGAAGTTGAATAAATCTCATAGGAGTTAAGATGACGAAGCTATCCCACTTTCAAATCAGGTGATCCCAGTTTTTATGTTTGGGAATATGACAACTTTTTCGTAATTCTAATAAAACCAAGATGAACCGCGATGTAAGATGCTTGATTTGGATACATAAAGTCATGGATTTTCACTAGGAATTTGAATAAATCTCATAGGAGTTAGGATAAAGAAGCAATGCCACTTACAAATAAGGTGATCCTAGTTTTCATGTTTGGGAATATGACAATTTTTTTGTCATTCTAATAAACCAAGATGAACCGCGATGTGAGAAGCTTGATTTGGATACATAAAGTAGTGGATTTTCACCATGAAATTGAATAAATCTCACATGTGTTAGGAGGAAAAAACTATCTCAATTTCCAATCAGGTGACCCCACTTTTCCTGTTTGGGAATATGACAACATCTTTGTCATTCTAATCGAAGTAGGATGAATCGCGATGTAAGAATCTGTATTTTGATACATAAACTCGTGGAGAACCACTAGGATGTTGAATAAATCTCATAGGAGATAATATGAAGAAGCTATCCCACTTTCAAATCAGGTGATCCCAAATTTCATGTTTGGGAATATAACAACTTCTTCGTCATTCTAATCAAACCAAGATGAATCACGATGTAAGAATCTTGATTTGGATACATAAAGTAGTGTAGAATCACCAGGAAATGGAATAAATCTCATAGGAGTTTGGATGAAGAAGCTTTCACACTTTCAAATCAGGTGATCCCAGTTTTCTCGTTTGGGAATATGACAACTTCTTCGTAATTCTAATCAAACCAATATGGATCGCAATGCAAAAAGCTTGAATTCATATAAAAAGTAGTTTAGAATCACCAGGAGGTTGAATATATCTTATAGGAGTTAGGATAAATAAGCTATCCCACTTTCAAATCATGTGATCTCAGTTTTCCTGTTTGGGAATATGACACGTTCTTCGTAATTCTAATCAAACCAAGATGAACCGTGATGTAAGAAGGTTCATTTTGATAGATAATATAGTGGAGAAACACTAGGAAGTTGAATAAATCTCATAGGAGTCAGGATGAAGAAGCTATCCCACTTTCAAATTAGGGGATCCAAGTTTTCCAGTTTGGTAATATGATAACTTCTTCATCATTCTAATCAAACCAGGATGAATCACAATATAAGAAGCTTGATTTGGATACATAAAGTTGTGGAAAACTACAAGGAGGTTGAATAAATCTCATAGTAGTTAAGATGAAGAAGCTATCCAACTTTCAAATCAAGTGATACTAGTTTTCAAGTTTGGGAATCTGACAACTATTTCGTCATTCGACTAAACCAAGATGAACTGCGATGTAAGAAGCTTGATTTGCATACATAAATTCGTGGATTTTCACCACGAAGTTGAATAAATCTCGTAGGAGTTAGGATGAAGAAGCAATCCCACTTTCAAATCAGATGATCCTAGTTTTTATGTTTGGGAATATGAAAACTTTTTCGTCATTCTAATAAACCAAGATGAACCACGATTTAAGAAGCTTGATTTGGATACAAAAAGTAGTAGATTCTCACCATGAAGTTGAATAAATCTCATTGGTGTTAGGATGAAGAAGATATCCCACTTTCAAATCAGGGGATCCTTGTTTCGCTGTTTGGGAATATGAACTTTTTCGTCATTCTAATCAAACCAAGATGAATCGCGATCTAAGAAGATTGATTTGGATACATAAAGTCGTGGAAAATCACTAGGAAGTTTAGTAAATTTCGTAGGAGTTATGATGAAGAAGCTATCCTACTTTCAAATCTGGTGATCTCAGTTTTCATGTTTTGGAATATGACAACTTTTTCGTCACTGTAATCAAACTAAGATGAACCGCGATGAAAGAAGCTTGATTTGCATATATAAAGTCGTGGAGAATCAGGAGGAAGTTGAATAAATCTCATAGGAGTTAGGATGAAGAAGCTATCCCACTTTCAAATCAGCTGTTCCCAGTTTTTCCTGTTTGGGAATATGACAAATTGTTCGTCATTCTAATCACACTATGATCAACTTCGATATAAGAAGCTTGATTTGGATACATAAATTTGTGGGGAATCACTAGAAGTTAAATAAATCTCATAGGAGTTAGGATGAAGAAGTTATCCCACTTTCAAATCAGGTGATCCTAGTTTTTCTGTTTGGGAATATGTAACTTTCTTCGTCATTCTTATCAAACCAGGATCAACCACGATATAAAAAACTTCATTTGGATTCACAAAGTAGTGGACAATGACCAGGGAGTTGAATAAATAACATAGAATTTAGGATGAAGAAGCTATCCTAATTTCAAATCAGGTGATCCCAGTTTTTATGTTTGGGAATATGACAACTTCTTCGTCATTCTAATCAAACCAAGATTAACCGCGATGTAAGATGCTTGATTTGGATACATAAAGTCATGGATTTTCAGTAGGAAGTTGAATAAATCTCATAGGAGTTAGGATGAAGAAGCTATCCCACTTTCAAATCAGGTGTTCCAGTTTTCCTTTTTGGGAATATGACGAATTCTTCGTTATTCTAATCAAACTATGATCAACTGCGATGTAAGAAGCTGTATTTGGACACATAATGTAGTGGAGAATCACTAGGAAGTTGAATAAATCTCATAGGAGTTAAGATGACGAAGCTATCCCACTTTCAAATCAGGTGATCCCAGTTTTTATGTTTGGGAATATGACAACTTTTTCGTAATTCTAATAAAACCAAGATGAACCGCGATGTAAGATGCTTGATTTGGATACATAAAGTCATGGATTTTCACTAGGAATTTGAATAAATCTCATAGGAGTTAGGATAAAGAAGCAATGCCACTTACAAATAAGGTGATCCTAGTTTTCATGTTTGGGAATATGACAATTTTTTTGTCATTCTAATAAACCAAGATGAACCGCGATGTGAGAAGCTTGATTTGGATACATAAAGTAGTGGATTTTCACCATGAAGTTGAATAAATCTCACATGTGTTAGGAGGAAAAAACTATCTCAATTTCCAATCAGGTGACCCCACTTTTCCTGTTTGGGAATATGACAACATCTTTGTCATTCTAATCGAAGTAGGATGAATCGCGATGTAAGAATCTGTATTTTGATACATAAACTCGTGGAGAACCACTAGGATGTTGAATAAATCTCATAGGAGATAATATGAAGAAGCTATCCCACTTTCAAATCAGGTGATCCCAAATTTCATGTTTGGGAATATAACAACTTCTTCGTCATTCTAATCAAACCAAGATGAATCACGATGTAAGAATCTTGATTTGGATACATAAAGTAGTGTAGAATCACCAGGAAATGGAATAAATCTCATAGGAGTTTGGATGAAGAAGCTTTCACACTTTCAAATCAGGTGATCCCAGTTTTCTCGTTTGGGAATATGACAACTTCTTCGTAATTCTAATCAAACCAATATGGATCGCAATGCAAAAAGCTTGAATTCATATAAAAAGTAGTTTAGAATCACCAGGAGGTTGAATATATCTTATAGGAGTTAGGATAAATAAGCTATCCCACTTTCAAATCATGTGATCTCAGTTTTCCTGTTTGGGAATATGACACCTTCTTCGTAATTCTAATCAAACCAAGATGAACCGTGATGTAAGAAGGTTCATTTTGATACATAATATAGTGGAGAAACACTAGGAAGTTGAATAAATCTCATAGGAGTCAGGATGAAGAAGCTATCCCATTTTCAAATTAGGGGATCCAAGTTTTCCAGTTTGGTAATATGATAACTTCTTCATCATTCTAATCAAACCAGGATGAATCACAATATAAGAAGCTTGATTTGGATACGTAAAGTTGTGGAAAATTACAAGGAGGTTGAATAAATCTCATAGTAGTTAAGATGAAGAAGCTATCCCACTTTCAAATCAAGTGATACTAGTTTTCAAGTTTGGGAATCTGACAACTATTTCGTCATTCGACTAAACCAAGATGAACTGCGATGTAAGAAGCTTGATTTGCATACATAAATTCGTGGATTTTCACCACGAAGTTGAATAAATCTCGTAGGAGTTAGGATGAAGAAGCCATCCCACTTTCAAATCAGATGATCCTAGTTTTTATGTTTGGGAATATGAAAACTTTTTCGTCATTCTAATAAACCAAGATGAACCACGATTTAAGAAGCTTGATTTGGATACAAAAAGTAGTAGATTCTCACCATGAAGTTGAATAAATCTCATTGGTGTTAGGATGAAGAAGATATCCCACTTTCAAATCAGGGGATCCTTGTTTCGCGATGAAAGAAGCTTGATTTGCATATATAAAGTCGTGGAGAATCAGGAGGAAGTTGAATAAATCTCATAGGAGTTAGGATGAAGAAGCTATCCCACTTTCAAATCAGCTGTTCCCAGTTTTCCTGTTTGGGAATATGACAAATTGTTCGTCATTCTAATCAAACTATGATCAACTTCGATATAAGAAGCTTGATTTGGATACATAAATTTGTGGGGAATCACTAGGAAGTTAAATAAATCTCATAGGAGTTAGGATGAAGAAGTTATCCCACTTTCAAATCAGGTGATCCTAGTTTTTCTGTTTGGGAATATGTAACTTTCT
>NW_026014518.1:352500-353800 GCF_020379485.1 Brassica napus
ACGCGACAGCCCCAGTACAGTCGGGCCACTGCCGGTTGTTACACGACGATAGCGGCCCACAGTACGGTCGGGTCACCACGAGACAGCCCAGTACAGTCGGGTCACTGCCGGTCACTACCCCGTTCGTGTAACCACTCAGCCATAGGCCATGACCCCGTCTCTCTGAGTTTTCTCGATCCAGCGAATAAGGGGTTTCCTTCAGCCCACTGGGTACGAGGTCGAGGAAACATTAATCCACCTCAAAAATGCCTAGCATTGTGGGTTACAAAAATGCTATATGGCATCACACTCTAACTCTACAACACTAACAACATATCATTACTAAACAAATAACCAATTAGTCACTCCCTTATCAAGAGTTGACTAACCTCAATCAACAAGTAAGAATTCAGCATTCGCTAACTAACCAATCAACCTAACCATTAGCATGCTACTATGGTTCCCAAGCAATAACTAAGCATGCTATCAACTCAATCAACTAATACTCAACTATTAACTAATCAAACCCGTTACTCAGTTAGAGCCGGCCTCCTGCCATGATCCAACTTCCAAGAAACGGGAACCTGCATGAAAACAAGTCAGCAATCAATTGATCATAACTCACAGTGTTCTATGCCGATAAGCAGCTGGTTTGATCGGAGAAGACTTGGCCAAAACCTAATGGACGACTTGACTGGACTTGACTGGACTGGACTGGACTTGGAAATAACCTCGGCTTCACCATGTAGAAACTGACAGGCCTCGACAGGCTGATCTAGACTTGGACAGAACCTCCTCTAGCTTCTGGATAGTTCTTCGGACTTCCCGACAGAGCATCGAGTAAACCTTCGAGTGGAACTGAACTAATATTGGACGGCACCACCTCCACTTGATTGTAGGAGAATATGACTGGCTTGGACGGATTGAATTGAACAGAGCTTCCGCGTCACAATCGAAGAGAATTATCGATTCGACGGAACTGGCCTTCTCGGTGGAGTATCGGTCTTAAGAATCAACCATACTCTTAAATCGATCACTTTCTTTCTTTTCTCTCTTCTCTCTCTCTCTCTAGCCACGTTTGAACTTGCTTTGGTGTGTTATGGATGTCTGAAACTGTAGGGGGTGTCTGGATATTTATAGAAAACACCAGCCCATCAGATTCGCATTAGTGGGACGCCCGTTGTGTTGGCTCCGCATGGCTCCGGACGCATGCAGCGGCCCCACTCGTGCTCCACATGGCTGGCTGCATGTCCAGGAAACATGCAGGACTCTCCACCAGTCCTCCCAGATGTCAGGGTGCATGACGGGAACTCATGCAAGG
>NW_026014519.1:0-7500 GCF_020379485.1 Brassica napus
CCATTGTTAGAAATGTCTTAGATTGATTAGACGCCGTTTTGGAAGAATCCATTTTTGAAGCCGACGGTTTAGAAGCTCGAATTTTTTGAAGATTGACGTTTCTTCATCGCGAAGTTTTCTCGTAATATCTTCGTATCAGTAAATATTATTCTGAAGATATTATAAGTCGGAAGCAGGACGGAATTAAGAAGGACGGGAAGCAGCACGACGGGATTGAAGCACGACGGGAAAACCCGAAGTTGGGCAAAAAACCTAATTTCGGTATTAACGAAATTCTTTGAGGAAGCCGGAGGCTCGGGAATATTTTTAAAAAGATATCACATCCCATCTGTAGTTTATTAAAATATTCAGAGAATCAGAATGGGAGCGGAAAATATTCGGGATTGATTGCGGGTCATAAATTCACAAGAAGGGTCGAAATCGGCGCAAAGGACCGAGAAGCTCGAGGTGGCTTGATCAGAGGGAAAAGAAACGTGGTGGCAACTGTCTAACCAGCTGAGTGTCAAAGAAGCTCGAGGCGTCACCGTGCATGGAAGCTGCACATGCAGCTTTGACATGTAGCACTAAGTGGGATCGCCAAGCCGAGATGTCGCGGTGCATGGACCGAAGCATGCTGATCGACATGTGTGAGGATGTGTGGCGCCTTGCATGAGCTCCATTCATGCAGCCCAAATCTGGGAGGAGTGGTGGCGTCCTGCATGTGTCCTGGACATGCAGCCAGCCATGTGGAGCACGAGGTGCCGCCGTGCATGCGTCCGGAGCCATGCGGAGCGACACACGGGGCTCCACCAAACCTGAAGCTGATTGGCTGGTGTCTCCTATATAAGACCACGACCCCTTCTCATTTCATTCTCCATACCTTTCAAAGCAGCAAGTTAAAAAGGTGGGTTAGAGAGAGAGAAAGAAGTTGAAAAGAAAGTAAGAGGTTCTGAGCTATTTCGAGAGTTTTAAGAGAGTTTTTCGAGATCAGTTCTCTATTGATTCGAGTCATCGCCTTGGGAAGGTTCTGTCCAACTGAAGGTCAATCAAGTGAAGATCAGATCAATGGGAGTCAAGTCAACGTGGCATAGAGAGAGAGAGAGAAAGGAAGTGATCGATTCTGAGTATGGTCGATTCTGAAGACCGATACTCCCCCAGAGAAGCCAGTTCCCCGTCCAATCGGCGATTCTCTCTGATTGTGACGCGGAAGCTCTGTCCAATTCAATTCGTCCAAGCCAGTCATATTCTATGATGGTCTAGTGGAGGTGCTGTCCAGAGTTAGTTGAGAACTATGGGTTCAGATCAGTCGAAGTTCTGCTCGATACTCTGCCGGGAAGTCCGAAGAAACTGTCCAGAAGCTAAGGAGAGGTTCTGTCCGAGTCCAGATCAGCCTGTCGAGGCCTGTCACTTCTTCATGGTGAAGCCAAGGTTGTGTCCAGACATATCCAGTCCTTCCAGTCCATCAAGGCGTCCATTGGGTTTTGGCCAAGTCGTCTTCTCCGATCAACCAGCTGCTTCTTCTCGCCTAGAACACTGTGAGTTTTGTTTTTGTTTGAATTCCACTTGGAATTTAGGGTAGATCGAGTCTGCATATAGATTAGAATGATCACGCTATTGAATGGTAGAGTCCTTAGGGTTTTTATTTATGGAACGGACTCAGTTTAGCAAGGGCTAAGCTGAGATGAATGGAATTAAGACTGAGTTAATAACCCTGACTAGGACTAGGGCTAGGATGCATCATGTTTTCTATTAGGCGTGTTGATATTGTTGAGTGCAGGTTCCCGGTTCTTTAAGATAGTTTCTCAGTTTCTCAGGCGGGAGGCTGGACTATCTGGGTAACGGTTTGATTGTGTTTGTTTAGTATTGATATTATTGTTTACTAGTTAGTAGTAAGGGTCTTAGGCCATATAGGCCGGACTACTGGTACTATTGGTTTGTGTTGTACGAGTCGAGTGTCTAGTTAGGATCTGAAGTTTATCTTTAGGTTATGTTCTAGATTGAGTTTGTGTTGTGTGGTGTGCCGACAGTAGTTCGTAACCCCGACCCCGCCATACTAGCTTGTGTAGTGGTGATTAGTGTTTGTCTCCTCGGCCTCGTATACCCAGCGGGTTTAGGAAACCCCTTATTAGCTGGATCGGAAGACTCAGAGAGACGGGATCATGGCCTATGGCTGAGTATTACACGACGGTGTAATGTGGCATGACCCGAAGGACTGTGGGCTGTCGCGCGGTGACCCGAATGACTGTGGGCCGCGGTCGGTTGAAAAGTTTCTCTCTTCTGGGCCTTTGTGGTAGGGAGATAGGATATTGCCGATAGAGAGGAGGAACACGAAGTCACCAGGCCCAGGTTAGAGTGTTGTGTTAGAGTGTCGTAGAGTTATGGAACCCTCGAGTTAGGGTAGCACCGATATAGGGTGTTTACGTGTTAGATCGAGTCGTAGTTATAGTTATTATTGTGATTGTGGTTGATTGATTTGCTTGCAGGTTCTGACATTAAGTCCTAAGTCTGGTTTAGGTACCCGGATTAGGCTTGGTGTGTATTTGGTTATTGTAGGCCTGACGTTGCATGTATGTGTTTGAGGGATTGCTTGTGAATGGTGGTGGATATTAAGCTATGCGGTATCATTGGTTGGCCGATCATGTTCTTGTTTGATTGTTGGTCGATCGACTAGTGATACTTGTATAGTCTAAGTGTCTAACACTACATGAGTATTGAACTCAGGCATATATATGGTTAACTAGGGATTGCTTGTTGACTTGTTTTAATGCAGGTTCCCGTTACTTGAAGCTAGATCATGGCAGGAGGCCAAGTCTAACTTAGTACGGTTTGCTTAGCCTTAGCTTTTATTGCATGCTAGAGCTAGATTGATTTTATTTTGGGTTGTCTGGGTAGAGTCTAGGTGCGGGTAGAGGCCGCTAGCTCACTGAGTAACATTAGGTTACTCATTCAACTCCGTTGTCCTTTTTGCAGGTTGCTTTAGGTAGGATGATCGGATAGCTTCGTGCTGACGTTAGGACCGCCGGTGTAGATTTTTCATGCCTTTTGTAAACGGTATTGTGGATTTGTGTTTAGTTGACTCGATTTGGCATTAGGCCGGGACCGGTCTCGAATTATATCATGTATGATATTTTCTCGAATCAATAAAGTAATTGTTTTATATGCGCTTCATGAGTACTCTGATATTTGACTAGTCCGGTCTAACACACAACGTTAGGTCGAGGTACGGGTTGAAAAGCCTTAGGCCTTGATCTAACGGAAAACACTAACTCTAGGTACGGGTTGCAAGCCTTATGCCTTGACGCAGCGGGACGAGTTAGTGGATGAACTGGTCTAGGTCGTGGAGTAAAGTTTGTGACTCTGACCGGATTGTCCCTAGCCCTCACGTAGCGCTTCCGGACCATGGTGTTTGGGTTGGACGGTCAGTCATGTTCTTGTTTGATTGTTGGCTGGCCGGTTGGCTCATTCATCTCTAACCCTGGTGTTGGACGTCGATCGGTCATGTTTCTTGTTTGATTGTTGGCCGGTTGATCGACCATATGTCTAGGACGGTTCGGGGTGTTACGAGGTTGTATCAGAGCCAGGTTTCGTCCATGCTTCCGGAACTCATGATTTAATCGGTTTTTAATATTTATCGAGTCAAAATGAGTCACAAAAGGCATTAGGAAAACCGGTCACGTCCAGCGATAGGATTTGTGGTTTTAGGAAATTAGGATTGAGATAGTGGAATCTAGAACTGTTAGGTTGTTTGGGTAGAACTGTTAGGTTGCTTGGGTAGAACTGTTAGGTTGCTGGTTAGAATTGCGGTTAGGTTGCATTGTTAGTATTTTCTAGGTTAGTAGATTATTTGATTAATTGTCTACTAACTTGCATGTTAGGTGTTCTTTTGAGTTGCAGCGAGTAAGTATGTTTGTTGATCGGAACTTTAAGGATGAAAACCTAAAGTGGAGGGAGTTCGAGGCCAAACCCAAACCCGAAGCGAAAGAGGAGAGACAGATTCAGAGAACTGGGCTGTGGTATGGACTGGACAGATGGGAAGAAACAAGACTTCGTTGGGAAAGGACTTCATCAGTATCTGGGAAATGAGAGATCGAGGAAATGGTTGGAGTAATCAGAGCGCAGATTGGCAAGATCGTATCATGGGAAATTAGTTGGGCAGCAAAGTAAAAACTAAGAAGAAGACGCAGTGATCATTCAAGTGAAGATTTATGAAGATGATTGTGGTGACATTGGGAAGGACACTCAAGGGACAGTGAAAGGCAGAGTGAAGAGATATGAAGACGATTATGGCGACTTTAGACAGTATACACACAAAGGGACATGGGCAAGCAAAGTAAAGAGTTATGAAGACAAGTTGAGATTAAGTGAAGCATGAGAAATCAAGAAGTGAAGAAATGAAAGGATTCAAGACCGAGGAAATGCATGGAGATGTATTAAGATGGAGCGAGTTCAGAATCAGAAAATCTAGAAGAAGACTGAAGAAATCAAGGGGAGATATCTAAGGCCAACCGATAAAGAAGCACATCTAGTGATCAAGACAAAGTTATGTAACTAGGAGTTATGGAGGAGTTGTTATCAAGGTGGAGCAAGTTCAAAATCCAAAGTGTTCATGGAGACCTAAAGAAACCGAGAGAAAGGCGAGCCAGCAAAGAACCATATCTTATGACCAAGACCGCAAGACGAAGTTATTCAAAAGCTGAACATCATCACTACACATCAAGGAGGAACATTTCGTGAAGCTAAGCATTGCGCAACTAAGAATTCGAGGACGAATTCTATTAAGGGGGGGGAATGGATGAATGTGATAACCCGCCCTTTGGGATAAAATGGTCGAGAGAGCAAAAGTCAGATCCAGAAACGAGCTTTTGGAATCAAAGCAATTGAAGGAATGTTAAGTTTTGATCACTTAAGACTTAACATGGATCGAAGAAAATAGAAGATTGGTCGAGAATCAACTTTCTGGTTGAGTCGCGGGCAATACAGATCGATCGGGAAATTTGAAGTACGAGAAGGTCGAAGAACGAATCGTGAGTGAAGAATGAGTTGAGATAAGCTGCTCTACCATTGTTAGAAATGTCTTAGATTGATTAGACGGCAGTTTTGGAAGAATCACATTTTTGAAGCAACGACGGTTTAGAGCTCGACGTTTTTGAAGATTGACGTTTCTTCATCGCGAAGTTTTCTCGGAATATCTTCGTATCAGTAAAATATTATTCTGAAGATATTATAAGTCGGAAGCAGGACGGGAATTAAGCAGGACGGGAAGCAAGCACGACGGTTTAGAAGCTCGACGTTTTTGAAGATTGACGTTTCTTCATCGCGAAGTTTTCTCGGAATATCTTCGTATCAGTAAATATTATTCTGAAATATTATAAGTCGGAAGCAGGACGGGAATTAAGCAGGACGGGAAGCAAGCACGACGGGATTGAAGCACGACGGGAAAACCCGAAGTTGGGCAAAAACCCTAATTTCGGTATTACGAAATTCTTTGAGGAAGCCGGAGGCTCGGAAATATTTTTAAAGGATCAAACATCATCTGTAGTTTATTAAAAATATTCAGAGAATCAGAATGGGAGCGGAAAAATATTCGGGATTGATTGTGGGTCAGAAATTCACAAGAAGGGTCGAAATCGCGCAAAGGAACCGAGAAGCTCGAGGTGGCTTGATCAGAAGGGATAAGAACGTGGTGGCAACTATCTAACCAGCTGAGTGTCAAGAGAAGCTCGAGGTGTCACCGTGCATGGAAGCTGCACATGCAGCTTGACATGTAGAAGCACGAAGTGGATCGCCAAGCACGAGATGTCGCGACGCATGGAACCGAAGCATGCTGATCGACATGTGTGAGGATGTGTGGCGCCTTGCATGAGCTCCAGTCATGCAGCCTGACATCTGGGAGGAGTGGTGGCGTCCTGCATGTGTCCTGGACATGCAGCCAGCCATGTGGAGCACGAGGTGCCGCCGTGCATGCGTCCGGAGCCATGCGGAGCGACACACGGGCTGCCACCAACCTGAAGCTGATTGGCTGGTGTCTCCTATATAAAGACCACGACCCCTTCTCATTTCATTCATCCATACCTTTCAAAAGCAAGTTAAAAAAGTGGGTTAGAGAGAGAGAAGAAGTAGAAAAAGAAAGTAAGAGGTTCTGAGCTATTTCGAGAGTTTTAGAGAGTTTTCGAGATCAGTTCTCTATTGATTTCGAGTCATCGCCTTGGAAGGTTCTGTCCAACTGAAGGTCAATCAAGTGAAGATCAGATCAGATGGGAGTCAAGTCAACGTGGTATAGAGAGAGAAAGAGAAAGGAGTGATCGATTCTAGAGTATGGTCGATTCTGACCGAGAAGGCCAGTTCCGTCCAATCGGCGATTCTCTACGATTGTGACGCGGAAGCTCTGTCCAATTCATTCGTCCAAGCCAGTCATATTCTATGATGGTCTAGTGGAGGTGCTGTCCAGAGTTAGTTGAGAACTATGGGTTCAGATCAGTCGAAGTTCTGCTCGATACTCCGCCGGGAAGTCCGAAGACTGTCCAGAAGCTAGAGGAGGTTCTGTCCGAGTCCAGATCAGCCTGTCGAGGCCTGTCAACTTCTTCATGGTGAACCCAAGGTTGTGTCCAAGACAATATCAGTCCATTCCAGTCCAGTCAAGGCGTCCATTGGGTTTTGGCCAAGTCTTCTCCGATCAACCAGCTGCTTCTCGCCTAGAACACTGTGAGTTGGTTTGTTTGAATTCCACTTGGAATTTAGGGTAGATCGAGTCTGCATATAGATTAGAATGATCACGCTATTGAATGGTAGAGTCCTTAGGGTTATTTTATTTATGGAACCGGACTCAGTTTAGCAAGGGCTAAGCTGAGATGAATGGAATTAAGACTGAGTTAATACCTGACTAGGACTAGGGCTAGGATGCATCATGTTTTCTATTATTGCGTGTTGATATTGTTGAGTGCAGGTTCCCGTTATCTTTAAAGATAGTTTCTCAGCGGAGGCTGGACTATCTGGGTAACGGTTTGATTGTGTTGTTTAGTATTGATATTATTGTTTACTAGTTAGTAGTAAGGGTCTTAGGCCATATAGGCCGGACTACTGGTACTATTGGTTTTGTTGTAGAGTCGAGTGTCTAGTTAGGATCTGGAAGTTTATCTTTAGGTTAGGTTCTAGATTGAGTTTGTGTTGTGTGAGTGTGCCGACAGTATGTGCGTAACCCGCCCATACTAGGCTTGTGTAGTGGTGTTAGTGTTTCCTCCTCCTTCGGCCTCGTACCCCGGGTTTAAGGAACCCCTTATTCGCTGGATCGGGAAGACTCAGAGAGACGGGATCATGGCCTATGGCTGAGTATTACACGACGGTGTAATGTGGCAGTGACCCAAAGGACTGTGGGCTGTCGCGCGGTGACCCGAATGACTGTGGGCCGCGGTCGGTTGAAAGTTCCTTCTTCTGGCCTTTGTGGTAGGGAGATAGGATATTGCCGATAGAGAGGAGGAACACGAAGTCACCAGGGCCCAGGTTAGAGTGTTGTGTTAGAGTGTC
>NW_026014519.1:12500-17500 GCF_020379485.1 Brassica napus
GTGTACTGATCTGGACATAAGCTCGAGTTTTGATGGACTGGACTGTCCAAGTCAGTCTGATTGGTCCAAGTAGTACTTATGCTGGCTCGACTTTCCATCATCCAACCAAGTGTTAACATTTTTCTTGGTATGATCGAGGCCAAGCGTACTGATGGGCAAGCGTACTGATGGGCAAGCGTACTGAAGGGATGAATTAACTCTTTTGGGTTTTGATGCTCCCGTCAGGATGCTTTTTGGCCGAGACTTGTGCACATGCGGGCTGCATTTCATCGGCCAATCTGAAATATTAGGTTGAGAGTGAATTTCACACAAGTAAAATCTCGAACCTCTGACGGGATCTTCTTATATACTTGAATTTTTTTGGGTTTTTGTTAAGAACAATGTGGATAGCTAGTAACCATGTAAAGAAAGAACGGACCGCGTCCAGGCCCAAGACCAAGACCGCGTCCAAGAGAGAGAGAGAGAGGCGGCCAAAGCATTGGACCGACCTTAGATTTAGGAGTTTCCTTTTCTCTTCATGTTTATCTATAAGAGGTTTTCCTTTTTACTTTAGGATAAGGATATGTACTATTTCCTTTTATCCATATCTTGTAATTCCCTATATAAGGGAACACTTTGATTAATGAAAGACACACGAATTCCCCTATTGTTCACAACATGTTATCAGCACGATAGCCTCTAATCAACTGAAACCAAAATCGATACCTAAAAGCCTATTACCGGCGACTCAAAGCTAAACCCTAGACGTTCTCCATTGTTCCAAAAGCTTGACATCCTCAAGACCGAACGTCCTCAGCTTCCTGATCGCGTCCTCAGCTCGCACACAAGAAAACGCATCCGTCCAGCAACCAGCTCGCAGCTCGCGTCCGTTCCCAGCTCGCGTCCGACTACATCCGCGACCCGATAGGAGGCAGCAAGCGTTCTTTCTCCTCAGCTCGAAGTTTCATCTGTTCTTAGGTGGTCCGGTTCTTTACCTCTACAAAACTAAGGTATGAACATAATCTGAGAACATAGAATAAGACCGAAACCCTAATCCATCATTATGGAAATCTTATTCTTGATGAAACCCTAAAAGAAAGTACAAGATCAAATCGACAAAGTCTTAGAAACTAGAAAGCTAAATCGATTCCAAACTAGAACTTAATTGTATGATGATTGATTGAATCTGAAACCTGATAAACCCTAATGAAGGAATCGAAACCCTAAACCCTAAAAGTTAGAAATCGATTGTAAGATTGATATTGCTTGTTTGATTTCTTGCTTATTTTTGAAGTTTAGGAAAGTTAGATTGTTCTTCTTGAAATAATCTAACTAAGAACACAAAATACTTAAGGCCTTGAAACCTTAACATAAGGTTGATAAGAATTCAAAGATTGGAAACCCTAGGTGTTATGAAAAGAAGTAAGATAAGGTAGATTGCTTTACATGAATCCGAATATTGTATTGCATTCATAATTGATTAAACAAGATCGACCAGCATATAGATTATACGAGTTTAGGTTGTTAGAAAGCCTATAGAACCGTGTGGTTCATGATTGATAGCACCATGGTCGATTAGAATTGTTTGAATACCATAAATGCATAAGACGTGTTGTGGCCGAGCTTGCTTATATCCTGCGGCCACGTGAATCACATTGTGAACCTAATACCTTACATGATGATGTGATTCAGATGTCGAAAATAGCAAACAGAGACTATGCACCCTCAATCTCTCCGGAGACAATTACCTGCAGTGGGCACTAGACACAAGGATTAGTCTAAAGTCCAAAGGACTCGGTGATACTATCATCGAAGACAACAATGAGAATGAAAAGACCGATACAGAGCCTTAGGCCTTATGCGACATCATCTCATTGATGGTCTTAAAGATCAGTACATGACAATCGAGAATCCACTAGATCTTTGGATGGCTTTAAAGAATAGATATGATCACCACAGGATGGTGTTGCTTCCAAAGCAAGGCATGATTGGATGCATCTAAGTTTCTTAGACTATAAGTCAGTGGATGATTACAATTCAGCTCTATTCAAGATTGTCTCAATACTAAAGCTGTGTGGTGAAGAGGTAACCGATAGCATGATGCTTGAAAAGACCTATACAACTTTCAACCACTCGAATTCTGTGTTGCAAGAGCAATACAGGACAAAGGGCTTTGCCACATATACTGATCTGATCTCATGTCTACTCCTGGCCGAGGCAAACAATGAACTCCTACTAAAGAGTAACGGGGTTAGACCGGCCGGGACAGCACCACTACCCGAAGCCCATGAGGTCGAGAAGAAAGATCTCCCAATGAAACCTATTACGTCCAAGACAACAAGAAACCATACGGCAATAGCCGTGGTGGATTCAAGAGGCGTGGACGTGACAACTCAAACGGCCGAGATGGCTACTCAACTGGCCGGAAAGGAAACCACAATAACCGTGGTCGTGGTTCCAATTACGGCCGGGGTCGAGGCAGCTACGGCCGCGGACGAGGTGGCATATCCAAACCATCTTACACGTCCAACAAGTCTCTATGCCATAGATGCGGGAGTGACAATCATTGGGCAAAGAATTGTAGAACTCCGAAACACTTGTGCGACCTCTACCAAGAGAGCATCAAGAACAAGAACCCGGAGGCAAACATGATCCAAGAAAACGTCCATGAGGACAAGGGATATGGGTATGATGCTGACAATGAATCCGACAAGGATAACCAAGATGACCTAATGGATTTTGAGACATCCGATTGTCTCAAGGACTAGTTTTCGAATCACATTGTCTTATTGCTTTATGTTTTGATTTGGTGTTTTTTATTTTATGTAATGGAATTTTTAATAAGAAGAGTTTTAAACATCTTATGAAGTCTCTAAAGTTTTTTTTATTTATAGAATGAATGATGAGATGAGTGTACTTGTGGTGGATAGTGGCACAAGTCACACAATACTTAGAGACAAAAGGTACTTTATAAATCTCACAATGCAAAGTGCAAAGGTACACACCATTGCGGGTGAGGCTAGCCTGATTGAAGGTCACGGCCAAGCCTACGTGATGATGCCTAAGGGCACTCACCTAGAGATCAAACCGCCTGCCTTGTATTCCCCAAGCTCTAGAAGAAGCTTATTGAGTTTCAAGGATATAAGATTAAACGGTTTTCACCTTGAAACATGGGAAGAAGGAAACAAAGAATTCCTTAACATAACCTTGATCACCAAAGGCAATAAAAAGATCCTAGAGACAATGCCCGCAATGACCACTGGTCTGTACTATGCAAGGATCAGTATGATCGAGGCCAATGCCTCCGAGCTATTCACTTTATGGCATAACCGGCTTGGCCATCCCGGAACAGGAATGATGCGAAAACTGATGATGAATTCACAAGGGCACACGTTCAAAGGAGTTATCCCACGAAATCTCACATGTGCAGCATGTGCACAAGGGAAACTCATAATCAGGCCATCACCAGCATAAGGTTCACAAAGAAACCTTAAACTTTCTGGAAAGGATTCAAGGAGACATATGTGGACCAATACACCCACCTTGTGGGACGTTTAGATACTTCATGGTCCTCATTGATGCATCGACCAGATGGTCACATGTCTGCCTACTATCCACTAGGAACCTAGCCTTTGCACGGCTGCTTGCCCAAATGATAAGGCTGAGAGCACACTTTCCAGATTTCCCTCTTAAGACTATACGTCTAGACAATGCTGGTGAATTCACGTCCCAAGCGTTTAATGAATACTGTATGTCCATGGGGGTAAGAGTAGAGCACTCCCTGGCACATGTCCATACACAGAACGGTTTGGCAGAATCATTCATTAAACGGATCCAGCTGATAGCCCGGCCACTGCTTATGAAGTCTCAACTTCCGGTATCAGCATGGGGACATGCGGTTTTACATGCAACGGAACTGATTCGCATCAGGCCATCTAGTGAACATAGATATTCACCATCCCAACTACTCACGGGTCAAGAGCCAGACGTGTCCCACATCAAGACATTCGGATGTGCCGTCTACGTTCCAATTGCTCCACCACAGAGAACTAAGATGGGACCACAAAGGAGGATGGGAATATACGTAGGATATGACTCCCCAAGTATCATAAAGTATCTTGAGCCAACAACCGGTGATTTGTTTAAGGCCAGATACGAAGACTCACAGTTTGATGAGTCCAAATATCCGTCCTTAGGGGGAGATAACAGCCGGTTGATTTCAAAAGATTTAGAATGGTTTAGACCATCAATATCTTGGCAAGATCCTCGGACTAGAGAGTGTGATTTAGAAGTCCAAAAGATTATACATCTACAAGAGCTAGCTAACAAGTTGCCAGATACATTTGCTGACCCAAATAGAGTAACAATGTCACACAACCCGCTTGTAATGCACCCATAAGATTGAACGTCCAAGATGGACAATGTCAAGTGGCTATAGAATCTAAGCAACGTTTAAAACGTGGTAGACCGATTGGTTCCAAAGACAAACAGCCTCGGAAGTCCAAGAGAGGTGCTGGACCCGAGAGCATAAAAGAAACCGTCCAGGACATAGATGGACCGGTCGAGCCGACCAGGACGGTCGAGCCATGCGTACCGGCCACACCCGATGATCCGGCCGTTCCTCAAAGTGAGGTCCGGGACGCTGGGCTTCACGGGACAGAAGAGCCGGACAACCAAGAGATCTCTATAGACCATGTAATGTCTGGAAAACAATGGAACAGAAAAGATATCAACGTTGATGATTTATTTGCATACAAGGTAGCACTTGAGATCATGGATAAAGATGAGGATCTAGAACCCACGTCCATACAAGAATGCATGCTAAGATCAGATTGGATCAAATGGAAAGAAGCTATAAGTGGAGTTAGAATCATTGAGAAAGAGAGGCGTTTTTGGCCCTATAACATTGACACCAAGAGATGTCAAACCAGTGGGATACAAATGGGTCTTTGTAAGGAAGAGAAACGAGAAGGAGAAGTAGTGAGATACAAAGCACGGCTTGTAGCACAAGGATTCTCCCA
>NW_026014519.1:25000-40000 GCF_020379485.1 Brassica napus
AAGAAGATTGTTTGGATACATAAAGTCGTGGAGAATCACTAGGAACTTGAGTAAATCTCATAGGAGTTATGATGAACAAGCTCTCCTACTTTCAAATAAGGTGATCCCAGTTTTCCTGTTTGGGAATATGACAACTTTTTCATCACTGTAATCAAACTACGGTGAACCGCGATGAAAGAAGCTTGATTTGGATACATAAATTTGTGGGGAATCACTAGGAAGTTAAATAAATCTCATAGGAGTTAGGATGAAGAAGTTATCCCACTTTCAAATCAGGTGATCCTAGTTTTTCTATTTGGGAATATGACAACTTCTTCGTCATTCTTATCAAACCAGGATCAACAACGATATAAGAAGCTTCATTTGGATACACAAAGTAGTGGACAATGACAAGGAGTTGAATAATAACATAGGATTTAGGATGAAGAAGCTATCCTAATTTCAAATCAGGTGATCCCAGTTTTTATGTTTGGGAATATGACAACTTCTTCGTCATTCTAATCAAACCAAGATTAACGCGATGTAAGATGCTTGATTTGGATACATAAAGTCATGATTTTCACTAGGAGTTGAATAAATCTCATAGGAGTTAGGATGAAGAGCTATCCCACTTTCAAATCAGGTGTTCCATTTTTCCTTTTTGGAATATGACAAATTCTTCTCATTCTAATCAACTATGATCAACTGCGATGTAAGAAGCTGTATTTGGACACATAAAGTTATGGAGAATCACTAGGAAGTTGAATAAATCTCATAGGAGTTAAGATGACGAAGCTATCCCACTTTCAAATCAGGTGATCCCAATTTTATGTTAGGGAATATGACAACTTTTTCGTCAATTCTAATAAACCAAGATGAACCGCGATGTAAGATGCTTGATTTGGATACATAAAGTCATGCATTTCACTAGGAATTTGAATAAATCTCATAGGAGTTAGGATAAGAAGCAGCCACTTACAAATCAGGTGATCCTAGTTTTCATGTTTGGGAATATGACAATTTTTTTGTCATTCTAATAAACCAAGATGAACCGCGATGTAAGAAGCTTGATTTGGATACATAAAGTAGTGGATTTTCACCATGAAGTTGAATAAATCTCACATGTGTTAGGAAGAAAAACTATCTCAATTTCAAATCAGGTGACCCCACTTTTCTGTTTGGGAATATGACAACATCTTTGTCATTCTAATCGAAGTAGGATGAATCGCGATGTAAGAATCTATATTTTGATACATAAACTCGTGGAGAACCACTAGGATGTTGAATAAATCTCATAGGAGATATATGAAGAAGCTATCCCACTTTCAAATCAGGTGATCCTAGTTTCATGTTTGGGAATATAACAACTTCTTCGTCATTTAATCAAACCAAGATGAATCACGATGTAAGAATCTTGATTTGGATACATAAAGTAGTGTAGAATCACCAGGAAATGGAATAAATCTCACAGGAGTTTGGATGAAGAAGCTTTCACACTTTCAAATCAGGTGATCCCAGTTTTTCTGTTTGGGAATATGACAACTTCTTCGTAATTCTAATCAAACCATATGGATCAGCGATGCAAAAGCTTGATTTCATATAAAAAGTAGTATAGAATCACCAGGAGTTGAATATATCTTATAGGAGTTAGGATAAAGAAGCTATCTCAGTTTCAAATCATGTGATCTCAGTTTTCCTGTTTGGGAATATGACACGTTCTTCGTAATTCTAATCAAATCAAGATGAACCGTGATGTAAGAAGCTTCATTTTGATAGATAATATGTGGAGAAACACTAGGAAGTTGAATAAATCTCATAGGAGTCAGGATGAAGAAGCTATCCCACTTTCAAATTAGGGGATCCAAGTTTTCCAGTTTGGTAATATGATAACTTCTTCATCATTCTAATCAAACCATGATGAATCACAATATAAGAAGCTTGATTTGGATACATAAAGTTTGGAAAACTACAAGAGGTTGAATAAATCTCATAGTAGTTAAGATGAAGAAGCTATCCAACTTTCAAATCAAGTGATACTAGTTTTTCAAGTTTGGGAATATGACAACTATTTCGTCATTCGACTAAACCAAGATGAACTGCGATGTAAGAAGCTTGATTTGCATACATAAATTCGTGGATTTTCACACGAAGTTGAATAAATCTCGTAGGAGTTAGGATGAAGAAGCAATCCCACTTTCAAATCAGATGATCCTAGTTTTTATGTTTGGGAATATGAAAATTTTTCGTCATTCTAATAAACCAAGATGAACCACGATTTAAGAAGCTTGATTTGGATACAAAAATTAGTGGATTCACCATGAAGTTGAATAAATCTCATTGGTGTTAGGATGAAGAAGATATCCCACTTTCAAATCAGGGATCCTTGTTTCGCTGTTTGGGAATATGAACTTTTTCGTCATTCTAATCAAACCAAGATGAATCGCGATCTAAGAAGATTGATTTGGATACAAAAAGTCGTGGAAATCACTAGGAAGTTTAGTAAATTCGTAGGAGTTATGATGAAGAAGCTATCCTACTTTCAAATCTGGTGATCTCAGTTTTCATGTTTTGGAATATGACAACTTTTTCGTCACTGTAATCAAACTAAGATGAACCGCGATGAAAGAAGATTGATTTGCATATATAAAGTCGTGGAGAATCAGGAGGAAGTTGAATAAATCTCATAGGAGTTAGGATGAAGAAGCTATCCCACTTTCAAATCAGCTGTTCCCAGTTTTTCCTGTTTGGGAATATGACAACTTGTTCGTCATTCTAATCAAACTATGATAACTTCGATATAAGAAGCTTGATTTGGATACATAAATTTGGGGGAATCACTAGAAGTTAAATAAATCTCATAGGAGTTAGGATGAAGAAGTTATCCCACTTTCAAATCAGGTGATCCTAGTTTTTCTGTTTGGGAATATGTAACTTTCTTCGTCATTCTTATCAAACCAGGATCAACCACGATATAAAAAACTTCATTTGGATTCACAAAGTAGTGGACAATGACCAGGAGTTGAATAAATAACATAGAATTTAGGATGAAGAAGCTATCCTAATTTCAAATCAGGTGATCCCAGTTTTTTATGTTTGGGAATATGACAACTTCTTCGTCATTCTAATCAAACCAAGATGAACCGCGATGTAAGATGCTTGATTTGGATACATAAAGTCATGGATTTTCAGTAGGAAGTTGAATAAATCTCATAGGAGTTAGGATGAAGAAGCTATCCCACTTTCAAATCAGGTGTTCCAGTTTTCCTTTTTGGGAATATGACGAATTCTTCGTTATTCTAATCAAACTATGATCAACTGCGATGTAAGAAGCTGTATTTGGACACATAATGTAGTGGAGAATCACTAGGAAGTTGAATAAATCTCATAGGAGTTAAGATGACGAAGCTATCCCACTTTCAAATCAGGTGATCCCAATTTTTATGTTTGGGAATATGACAACTTTTTCGTAATTCTAATAAAACCAAGATGAACCGCGATGTAAGATGCTTGATTTGGATACATAAAGTCATGCATTTTCACTAGGAATTTGAATAAATCTCATAGGAGTTAGGATAAAGAAGCAATGCCACTTACAAATCAGGTGATCCTAGTTTTCATGTTTGGGAATATGACAATTTTTTTGTCATTCTAATAAACCAAGATGAACCGCGATGTGAGAAGCTTGATTTGGATACATAAAGTAGTGGATTTTCACCATGAAGTTGAATAAATCTCACATGTGTTAGGAGGAAAAACTATCTCAATTTCAATCAGGTGACCCCACTTTTCCTGTTTGGGAATATGACAACATCTTTGTCATTCTAATCGAAGTAGGATGAATCGCGATGTAAGAATCTGTATTTTGATACATAAACTCGTGGAGAACCACTAGGATGTTGAATAAATCTCATAGGAGATAATATGAAGAAGCTATCCCACTTTCAAATCAGGTGATCCTAGTTGTCATGTTTGGGAATATAACAACTTCTTCGTCATTCTAATCAAACCAAGATGAATCACGATGTAAGAATCTTGATTTGGATACATAAAGTAGTGTAGAATCACCAGGAAATGGAATAAATCTCATAGGAGTTTGGATGAAGAAGCTTTCACACTTTCAAATCAGGTGATCCCAGTTTTCTCGTTTGGGAATATGACAACTTCTTCGTAATTCTAATCAAACCAATATGGATCGCGATGCAAAAAGCTTGAATTCATATAAAAAGTAGTTTAGAATCACCAGGAGGTTGAATATATCTTATAGGAGTTAGGATAAATAAGCTATCCCACTTTCAAATCATGTGATCTCAGTTTTCCTGTTTGGGAATATGACACGTTCTTCGTAATTCTAATCAAACCAAGATGAACCGTGATGTAAGAAGGTTCATTTTGATAGATAATATAGTGGAGAAACACTAGGAAGTTGAATAAATCTCATAGGAGTCAGGATGAAGAAGCTATCCCACTTTCAAATTAGGGGATCCAAGTTTTCCAGTTTGGTAATATGATAACTTCTTCATCATTCTAATCAAACCAGGATGAATCACAATATAAGAAGCTTGATTTGGATACATAAAGTTGTGGAAAACTACAAGGAGGTTGAATAAATCTCATAGTAGTTAAGATGAAGAAGCTATCCAACTTTCAAATCAAGTGATACTAGTTTTCAAGTTTGGGAATCTGACAACTATTTCGTCATTCGACTAAACCAAGATGAACTGCGATGTAAGAAGCTTGATTTGCATACATAAATTCGTGGATTTTCACCACGAAGTTGAATAAATCTCGTAGGAGTTAGGATGAAGAAGCAATCCCACTTTCAAATCAGATGATCCTAGTTTTTATGTTTGGGAATATGAAAACTTTTTCGTCATTCTAATAAACCAAGATGAACCACGATTTAAGAAGCTTGATTTGGATACAAAAAGTAGTAGATTCTCACCATGAAGTTGAATAAATCTCATTGGTGTTAGGATGAAGAAGATATCCCACTTTCAAATCAGGGGATCCTTGTTTCGCTGTTTGGGAATATGAACTTTTTCGTCATTCTAATCAAACCAAGATGAATCGCGATCTAAGAAGATTGATTTGGATACATAAAGTCGTGGAAAATCACTAGGAAGTTTAGTAAATTTCGTAGGAGTTATGATGAAGAAGCTATCCTACTTTCAAATCTGGTGATCTCAGTTTTCATGTTTTGGAATATGACAACTTTTTCGTCACTGTAATCAAACTAAGATGAACCGCGATGAAAGAAGCTTGATTTGCATATATAAAGTCGTGGAGAATCAGGAGGAAGTTGAATAAATCTCATAGGAGTTAGGATGAAGAAGCTATCCCACTTTCAAATCAGCTGTTCCCAGTTTTTCCTGTTTGGGAATATGACAAATTGTTCGTCATTCTAATCACACTATGATCAACTTCGATATAAGAAGCTTGATTTGGATACATAAATTTGTGGGGAATCACTAGAAGTTAAATAAATCTCATAGGAGTTAGGATGAAGAAGTTATCCCACTTTCAAATCAGGTGATCCTAGTTTTTCTGTTTGGGAATATGTAACTTTCTTCGTCATTCTTATCAAACCAGGATCAACCACGATATAAAAAACTTCATTTGGATTCACAAAGTAGTGGACAATGACCAGGGAGTTGAATAAATAACATAGAATTTAGGATGAAGAAGCTATCCTAATTTCAAATCAGGTGATCCCAGTTTTTATGTTTGGGAATATGACAACTTCTTCGTCATTCTAATCAAACCAATATTAACCGCGATGTAAGATGCTTGATTTGGATACATAAAGTCATGGATTTTCAGTAGGAAGTTGAATAAATCTCATAGGAGTTAGGATGAAGAAGCTATCCCACTTTCAAATCAGGTGTTCCAGTTTTCCTTTTTGGGAATATGACGAATTCTTCGTTATTCTAATCAAACTATGATCAACTGCGATGTAAGAAGCTGTATTTGGACACATAATGTAGTGGAGAATCACTAGGAAGTTGAATAAATCTCATAGGAGTTAAGATGACGAAGCTATCCCACTTTCAAATCAGGTGATCCCAGTTTTTATGTTTGGGAATATGACAACTTTTTCGTAATTCTAATAAAACCAAGATGAACCGCGATGTAAGATGCTTGATTTGGATACATAAAGTCATGGATTTTCACTAGGAATTTGAATAAATCTCATAGAGTTAGGATAAAGAAGCAATGCCACTTACAAATAAGGTGATCCTAGTTTTCATGTTTGGGAATATGACAATTTTTTTGTCATTCTAATAAACCAAGATGAACCGCGATGTGAGAAGCTTGATTTGGATACATAAAGTAGTGGATTTTCACCATGAAATTGAATAAATCTCACATGTGTTAGGAGGAAAAAACTATCTCAATTTCCAATCAGGTGACCCCACTTTTCCTGTTTGGGAATATGACAACATCTTTGTCATTCTAATCGAAGTAGGATGAATCGCGATGTAAGAATCTGTATTTTGATACATAAACTCGTGGAGAACCACTAGGATGTTGAATAAATCTCATAGGAGATAATATGAAGAAGCTATCCCACTTTCAAATCAGGTGATCCCAAATTTCATGTTTGGGAATATAACAACTTCTTCGTCATTCTAATCAAACCAAGATGAATCACGATGTAAGAATCTTGATTTGGATACATAAAGTAGTGTAGAATCACCAGGAAATGGAATAAATCTCATAGGAGTTTGGATGAAGAAGCTTTCACACTTTCAAATCAGGTGATCCCAGTTTTCTCGTTTGGGAATATGACAACTTCTTCGTAATTCTAATCAAACCAATATGGATCGCAATGCAAAAAGCTTGAATTCATATAAAAAGTAGTTTAGAATCACCAGGAGGTTGAATATATCTTATAGGAGTTAGGATAAATAAGCTATCCCACTTTCAAATCATGTGATCTCAGTTTTCCTGTTTGGGAATATGACACGTTCTTCGTAATTCTAATCAAACCAAGATGAACCGTGATGTAAGAAGGTTCATTTTGATAGATAATATAGTGGAGAAACACTAGGAAGTTGAATAAATCTCATAGGAGTCAGGATGAAGAAGCTATCCCACTTTCAAATTAGGGGATCCAAGTTTTCCAGTTTGGTAATATGATAACTTCTTCATCATTCTAATCAAACCAGGATGAATCACAATATAAGAAGCTTGATTTGGATACATAAAGTTGTGGAAAACTACAAGGAGGTTGAATAAATCTCATAGTAGTTAAGATGAAGAAGCTATCCAACTTTCAAATCAAGTGATACTAGTTTTCAAGTTTGGGAATCTGACAACTATTTCGTCATTCGACTAAACCAAGATGAACTGCGATGTAAGAAGCTTGATTTGCATACATAAATTCGTGGATTTTCACCACGAAGTTGAATAAATCTCGTAGGAGTTAGGATGAAGAAGCAATCCCACTTTCAAATCAGATGATCCTAGTTTTTATGTTTGGGAATATGAAAACTTTTTCGTCATTCTAATAAACCAAGATGAACCACGATTTAAGAAGCTTGATTTGGATACAAAAAGTAGTAGATTCTCACCATGAAGTTGAATAAATCTCATTGGTGTTAGGATGAAGAAGATATCCCACTTTCAAATCAGGGGATCCTTGTTTCGCTGTTTGGGAATATGAACTTTTTCGTCATTCTAATCAAACCAAGATGAATCGCGATCTAAGAAGATTGATTTGGATACATAAAGTCGTGGAAAATCACTAGGAAGTTTAGTAAATTTCGTAGGAGTTATGATGAAGAAGCTATCCTACTTTCAAATCTGGTGATCTCAGTTTTCATGTTTTGGAATATGACAACTTTTTCGTCACTGTAATCAAACTAAGATGAACCGCGATGAAAGAAGCTTGATTTGCATATATAAAGTCGTGGAGAATCAGGAGGAAGTTGAATAAATCTCATAGGAGTTAGGATGAAGAAGCTATCCCACTTTCAAATCAGCTGTTCCCAGTTTTTCCTGTTTGGGAATATGACAAATTGTTCGTCATTCTAATCACACTATGATCAACTTCGATATAAGAAGCTTGATTTGGATACATAAATTTGTGGGGAATCACTAGAAGTTAAATAAATCTCATAGGAGTTAGGATGAAGAAGTTATCCCACTTTCAAATCAGGTGATCCTAGTTTTTCTGTTTGGGAATATGTAACTTTCTTCGTCATTCTTATCAAACCAGGATCAACCACGATATAAAAAACTTCATTTGGATTCACAAAGTAGTGGACAATGACCAGGGAGTTGAATAAATAACATAGAATTTAGGATGAAGAAGCTATCCTAATTTCAAATCAGGTGATCCCAGTTTTTATGTTTGGGAATATGACAACTTCTTCGTCATTCTAATCAAACCAATATTAACCGCGATGTAAGATGCTTGATTTGGATACATAAAGTCATGGATTTTCAGTAGGAAGTTGAATAAATCTCATAGGAGTTAGGATGAAGAAGCTATCCCACTTTCAAATCAGGTGTTCCAGTTTTCCTTTTTGGGAATATGACGAATTCTTCGTTATTCTAATCAAACTATGATCAACTGCGATGTAAGAAGCTGTATTTGGACACATAATGTAGTGGAGAATCACTAGGAAGTTGAATAAATCTCATAGGAGTTAAGATGACGAAGCTATCCCACTTTCAAATCAGGTGATCCCAGTTTTTATGTTTGGGAATATGACAACTTTTTCGTAATTCTAATAAAACCAAGATGAACCGCGATGTAAGATGCTTGATTTGGATACATAAAGTCATGGATTTTCACTAGGAATTTGAATAAATCTCATAGGAGTTAGGATAAAGAAGCAATGCCACTTACAAATAAGGTGATCCTAGTTTTCATGTTTGGGAATATGACAATTTTTTTGTCATTCTAATAAACCAAGATGAACCGCGATGTGAGAAGCTTGATTTGGATACATAAAGTAGTGGATTTTCACCATGAAATTGAATAAATCTCACATGTGTTAGGAGGAAAAAACTATCTCAATTTCCAATCAGGTGACCCCACTTTTCCTGTTTGGGAATATGACAACATCTTTGTCATTCTAATCGAAGTAGGATGAATCGCGATGTAAGAATCTGTATTTTGATACATAAACTCGTGGAGAACCACTAGGATGTTGAATAAATCTCATAGGAGATAATATGAAGAAGCTATCCCACTTTCAAATCAGGTGATCCCAAATTTCATGTTTGGGAATATAACAACTTCTTCGTCATTCTAATCAAACCAAGATGAATCACGATGTAAGAATCTTGATTTGGATACATAAAGTAGTGTAGAATCACCAGGAAATGGAATAAATCTCATAGGAGTTTGGATGAAGAAGCTTTCACACTTTCAAATCAGGTGATCCCAGTTTTCTCGTTTGGGAATATGACAACTTCTTCGTAATTCTAATCAAACCAATATGGATCGCAATGCAAAAGCTTGAATTCATATAAAAAGTAGTTTAGAATCACCAGGAGGTTGAATATATCTTATAGGAGTTAGGATAAATAAGCTATCCCACTTTCAAATCATGTGATCTCAGTTTTCCTGTTTGGGAATATGACACGTTCTTCGTAATTCTAATCAAACCAAGATGAACCGTGATGTAAGAAGGTTCATTTTGATAGATAATATAGTGGAGAAACACTAGGAAGTTGAATAAATCTCATAGGAGTCAGGATGAAGAAGCTATCCCACTTTCAAATTAGGGGATCCAAGTTTTCCAGTTTGGTAATATGATAACTTCTTCATCATTCTAATCAAACCAGGATGAATCACAATATAAGAAGCTTGATTTGGATACATAAAGTTGTGGAAAACTACAAGGAGGTTGAATAAATCTCATAGTAGTTAAGATGAAGAAGCTATCCAACTTTCAAATCAAGTGATACTAGTTTTCAAGTTTGGGAATCTGACAACTATTTCGTCATTCGACTAAACCAAGATGAACTGCGATGTAAGAAGCTTGATTTGCATACATAAATTCGTGGATTTTCACCACGAAGTTGAATAAATCTCGTAGGAGTTAGGATGAAGAAGCAATCCCACTTTCAAATCAGATGATCCTAGTTTTTATGTTTGGGAATATGAAAACTTTTTCGTCATTCTAATAAACCAAGATGAACCACGATTTAAGAAGCTTGATTTGGATACAAAAAGTAGTAGATTCTCACCATGAAGTTGAATAAATCTCATTGGTGTTAGGATGAAGAAGATATCCCACTTTCAAATCAGGGGATCCTTGTTTCGCTGTTTGGGAATATGAACTTTTTCGTCATTCTAATCAAACCAAGATGAATCGCGATCTAAGAAGATTGATTTGGATACATAAAGTCGTGGAAAATCACTAGGAAGTTTAGTAAATTTCGTAGGAGTTATGATGAAGAAGCTATCCTACTTTCAAATCTGGTGATCTCAGTTTTCATGTTTTGGAATATGACAACTTTTTCGTCACTGTAATCAAACTAAGATGAACCGCGATGAAAGAAGCTTGATTTGCATATATAAAGTCGTGGAGAATCAGGAGGAAGTTGAATAAATCTCATAGGAGTTAGGATGAAGAAGCTATCCCACTTTCAAATCAGCTGTTCCCAGTTTTTCCTGTTTGGGAATATGACAAATTGTTCGTCATTCTAATCACACTATGATCAACTTCGATATAAGAAGCTTGATTTGGATACATAAATTTGTGGGGAATCACTAGAAGTTAAATAAATCTCATAGGAGTTAGGATGAAGAAGTTATCCCACTTTCAAATCAGGTGATCCTAGTTTTTCTGTTTGGGAATATGTAACTTTCTTCGTCATTCTTATCAAACCAGGATCAACCACGATATAAAAAACTTCATTTGGATTCACAAAGTAGTGGACAATGACCAGGGAGTTGAATAAATAACATAGAATTTAGGATGAAGAAGCTATCCTAATTTCAAATCAGGTGATCCCAGTTTTTATGTTTGGGAATATGACAACTTCTTCGTCATTCTAATCAAACCAAGATTAACCGCGATGTAAGATGCTTGATTTGGATACATAAAGTCATGGATTTTCAGTAGGAAGTTGAATAAATCTCATAGGAGTTAGGATGAAGAAGCTATCCCACTTTCAAATCAGGTGTTCCAGTTTTCCTTTTTGGGAATATGACGAATTCTTCGTTATTCTAATCAAACTATGATCAACTGCGATGTAAGAAGCTGTATTTGGACACATAATGTAGTGGAGAATCACTAGGAAGTTGAATAAATCTCATAGGAGTTAAGATGACGAAGCTATCCCACTTTCAAATCAGGTGATCCCAGTTTTTATGTTTGGGAATATGACAACTTTTTCGTAATTCTAATAAAACCAAGATGAACCGCGATGTAAGATGCTTGATTTGGATACATAAAGTCATGGATTTTCACTAGGAATTTGAATAAATCTCATAGGAGTTAGGATAAAGAAGCAATGCCACTTACAAATAAGGTGATCCTAGTTTTCATGTTTGGGAATATGACAATTTTTTTGTCATTCTAATAAACCAAGATGAACCGCGATGTGAGAAGCTTGATTTGGATACATAAAGTAGTGGATTTTCACCATGAAGTTGAATAAATCTCACATGTGTTAGGAGGAAAAAACTATCTCAATTTCCAATCAGGTGACCCCACTTTTCCTGTTTGGGAATATGACAACATCTTTGTCATTCTAATCGAAGTAGGATGAATCGCGATGTAAGAATCTGTATTTTGATACATAAACTCGTGGAGAACCACTAGGATGTTGAATAAATCTCATAGGAGATAATATGAAGAAGCTATCCCACTTTCAAATCAGGTGATCCCAAATTTCATGTTTGGGAATATAACAACTTCTTCGTCATTCTAATCAAACCAAGATGAATCACGATGTAAGAATCTTGATTTGGATACATAAAGTAGTGTAGAATCACCAGGAAATGGAATAAATCTCATAGGAGTTTGGATGAAGAAGCTTTCACACTTTCAAATCAGGTGATCCCAGTTTTCTCGTTTGGGAATATGACAACTTCTTCGTAATTCTAATCAAACCAATATGGATCGCAATGCAAAAAGCTTGAATTCATATAAAAAGTAGTTTAGAATCACCAGGAGGTTGAATATATCTTATAGGAGTTAGGATAAATAAGCTATCCCACTTTCAAATCATGTGATCTCAGTTTTCCTGTTTGGGAATATGACACCTTCTTCGTAATTCTAATCAAACCAAGATGAACCGTGATGTAAGAAGGTTCATTTTGATACATAATATAGTGGAGAAACACTAGGAAGTTGAATAAATCTCATAGGAGTCAGGATGAAGAAGCTATCCCATTTTCAAATTAGGGGATCCAAGTTTTCCAGTTTGGTAATATGATAACTTCTTCATCATTCTAATCAAACCAGGATGAATCACAATATAAGAAGCTTGATTTGGATACGTAAAGTTGTGGAAAATACAAGGAGGTTGAATAAATCTCATAGTAGTTAAGATGAAGAAGCTATCCCACTTTCAAATCAAGTGATACTAGTTTTCAAGTTTGGGAATCTGACAACTATTTCGTCATTCGACTAAACCAAGATGAACTGCGATGTAAGAAGCTTGATTTGCATACATAAATTCGTGGATTTTCACCACGAAGTTGAATAAATCTCGTAGGAGTTAGGATGAAGAAGCCATCCCACTTTCAAATCAGATGATCCTAGTTTTTATGTTTGGGAATATGAAAACTTTTTCGTCATTCTAATAAACCAAGATGAACCACGATTTAGAAGCTTGATTTGGATACAAAAAGTAGTAGATTCTCACCATGAAGTTGAATAAATCTCATTGGTGTTAGGATGAAGAAGATATCCCACTTTCAAATCAGGGGATCCTTGTTTCGCGATGAAAGAAGCTTGATTTGCATATATAAAGTCGTGGAGAATCAGGAGGAAGTTGAATAAATCTCATAGGAGTTAGGATGAAGAAGCTATCCCACTTTCAAATCAGCTGTTCCCAGTTTTCCTGTTTGGGAATATGACAAATTGTTCGTCATTCTAATCAAACTATGATCAACTTCGATATAAGAAGCTTGATTTGGATACATAAATTTGTGGGGAATCACTAGGAAGTTAAATAAATCTCATAGGAGTTAGGATGAAGAAGTTATCCCACTTTCAAATCAGGTGATCCTAGTTTTTCTGTTTGGGAATATGTAACTTTCTTCGTCATTCTTATCAAACCAGGATCAACCACGATATAAGAAGCTTCATTTGGATACACAAAGTAGTGGACAATGACCAGGGAGTTGAATAAATAACATAGAATTTAGGATGAAGAAGCTATCCTAATTTCAAATCAGGTGATCCCAGTTTTTATGTTTGGGAATATGACAACTTCTTCGTCATTCTAATCAAACCAAGATTAACCGCGATGTAAGATGCTTGATTTGGATACATAAAGTCATGGATTTTCACTAGGAAGTTGAATAAATCTCATAGGAGTTAGGATGAAGAAACTATCCCACTTTCAAATCAGGTGTTCCAGTTTTCTTTTTTGGGAATATGACGAATTCTTCGTTATTCTAATTAAGCTATGATCAACTGCGATGTAAGAAGCTGTATTTGGACAAATAATGTAGTGGAGAATCACTAGGAAGTTGAATAAATAACATAGAATTTAAGATGACGAAGCTATCCCACTTTCAAATCAGGTGATCCCTGTTTTTATGTTTGGGAATATGACAACTTTTTCGTAATTCTAATAAAACTAAGATGAACCGCGATGTAAGATGCTTGATTTGGATACATAAAGTCATGGATTTTCACTAGGAATTTGAATAAATCTCATAGGAGTTAGGATAAAGAAGCAATGCCACTTACAAATCAGGTGATCCTAGTTTTCATGTTTGGGAATATGACAATTTTTTTGTCATTCTAATAAATCAACATGAACCGCGATGTAAGAAACTTGTTTTGGATACATAAAGTACTAGAGATTCTAGCAACCTAGAGATTCAAGATTCCACTATCTCAATCTTAATTCCTAAAAGAATAAATACTATCGCTAGACGTGACCGGATTCCCTAATGCCTTTTGTGACTCTTTTTGACTTGATAAAATATTCAAAAACCAATTAAATCATGAGTTCCGAAAGAATGGACTAAACCATGCGCTGATACCACCTCTGTAACACCCCCGAACCGTCCTAGACATATGGTCGATCAACCGGCCAACAATCAAACAAGAACATGACTGATCGACCGTTCAACACCCAGGGTTGGAGATGAAAGGCCAACCGGCCAGCCAACAATCAAACAAGAACATGACTGTCCGTCCAACCCAACACCATGGTCCAGAAGCACTACGTGACGGGTTAGGAACGATCCGGTAAGAGTCACAAAATTTTCTCCACGACCTAGACCAGTTATTCCACTAACTCGTCCCGCTGCGTCAAGGCACACGGCTTTGCAACCCGTACCTACAGTTAGTGTTTTCTGTTAGATCGAGGCCTAAGGCTTTTTAACCCGTACTACGACCTAACGTTGTGTTAGACCGGACTAGTCAAATATCAGAGTACTCATGAAGCACATATAAAACAATTACTTTTTTGATTTGAGAAATATCCATACATTGATACAATTCGAGACCGGTCCCGGCCTAATGCCAAAACGAGTCAACTAAAAACAAATCCATAATACCGTTTACAAAAGGCATGAAAATCTACACCGGCGGTCCTAACGTCCAGCACCCAGCTATCCGATCATCCTTACCTAAGCTACCTGAAAAAAGGAAAACAGAGTTGGATGAGTAACCAAATGTTACTCAGTGAATTATGATCCCCAAATAACAAATACAACCCCTCCCTATCCCACCCGAAAAATCTAAAGCGAGAGGTTCACCTAATAAGCAATATCTGAAATACGCAGCGGATAATAATAGCAGGATAATTAACGATATGAAATCGTAACCGCTAATGAGTTGCTAATGACTTGTTCACCCGTGAGGGATC
>NW_026014519.1:45000-71831 GCF_020379485.1 Brassica napus
ATACTTGAATCATGGTTCAAACAAGAACAATCTGATCGCCCGCAACTTGACCACCACCGGGTTTCTACACCGACTGTCACTGTTAATCATTACTCTGATCCCGAGGGCCAACACAATAGGATCGAAATCCTATGATGTTATCCCATGCAAATGTATACAAAGCGTAGGCTTGCTTTGAGCACTCTAATTTCTTCAAAGTAACAGCGCCGAAGGCACGACCTGGCCAGTTAAGGCCAGGAGCATATCGCCGACAGAAGAGACAAGGCGAGCGGTGCTCACCAAAGGCGGACCAGGCGACCCATCCCAAGGTTCAACTACGAGCTTTTTAACTGCAACAACTTAAACATACGCTATTGGAGCTGGATTACCGCTGCTGCTGGCACCAGACTTGCCCTCCAATGGATCCTCGTTAAGGGATTTAGATTGTACTCATTCCAATTACCAGATTCAAAGAGCCAGGTATTGTTATTTATTGTCACTACCTCCCCGTGTCAGGATTGGGTAATTTGCGCGCCTACTGCCTTCCTTGGATGTGGTAGCCGTTTCTCAGGCTCCCTCTCCGGAATCGAACCCTAATTCTACGTCACCTGTTACCACCATGGTAGGCCACTATCCTACCATCAAAAGTCCACGTAGCATTCATAAATCAGGGCAAGACCACGTCATATTCCCGCAAACACATGGAAAGTGGGAACAGACGCATACTTGACCGTCATCTTTTGTCCGGAGACAAATGTGCTTAGCGGGACATAATTTCTTCGAGTCGCCGCCATAATATTTCTGCAACCAAGATCTCAGCAAACAGCTTATTCACCTTTGTGAACAATGCATAAATTATGCAAAGATGCAAGAATCACAAGTGCCTGCTTATGTGTTCACGACTTCCCCACTGAAGGAGATGCCGCAAACAACATTTTAATCAAAGCTTACTAATTCCTTCCAGATAGGTACGTAACACAGGCCCCAGATCAGTTCAACAAGCATAAAACTATGCTAGTGAAGAAACTGAGGAGGATAGTTGGTCTATAGTTGGGTTCTCGAGCACAGAGCCTACAAACACTAGCTATCCAATCACCACTCATACGCCGAATGTTCATTTGCCCCGCTAACATCAATCTTTCCAACCACTCTTGAGATGTAATCAAAAGAGCAACTGGAAGACGGATGAAACCAGGCCAAGACCACACAAGCGCGAAAATTTGAAGTTAAGGGCAAAACGGTCCGCCGGAAAATTCACCGGAAAAGTTAACAGAAAATTCGCCGTAGACAATCAGGCCATCGACCTCAATCCAACCATCGATAGTGTTGGACCGAGCAGTCCAACACTACATACCACTTCGGGTACTGAGGGTAGGCTCAGACGAGTGCCTACCCCTTATATAGACAAAACATTTTTTTCAGTCTGTCACGAGTAGACATTGGTTGTGTTCCGGGAGTATTTTTAATGGAAAAAAAATACTTCGAATTTGAATCTGATTTTTTGCATCCTTCATAAGAATGGTTAAATCCTATTTTTTGGTAAATTTTCATGATTTTCTTTCTAACCATGTCTTTTGCATGCTACAAAGTTCGGGGTTTCGTGGTCGAAACGGATGTGTACAGCAACTTTTGATCGACACTTGACATCCTAAACTCTTTGTTGACATATTTTTGATGTTTCCTTTCCAAAAACTTTCTTCAAAAATATTAATTTTTGAATTTTTGGCTTCTCGAGTGATTTTGGCTGTCCGTAGATGATTTTGGCCCACGTGGGCTATCTGTTCAGTACACACAGGACGTCCGTGTGTGTCCGTCAGTACACACAGGACGTCTGTGGCTGTCCGTTTGTGTCCGTCAGCATACATAGAACGCCTGTTGCTGTCCATCAGTACACATATCAGGACGCTCGTTCTTGGACTCAGAACGCTGGCCTTTCCCGTGGACTGTTTGGGTGATTTTGGCCCACGTGGGCTGTCTGTTCAGTACACACAGGACGTCCGTGGCTGTCTTTGTGTGTCCGTGTGTGTCCGTCAGCACACACATGATGTCCGTGGCTGACGGTCAGCACACACAGGACGTCTGTGGCTGTCTGTGTGTGTTCGTGGTTGTCCGTGTGTGTTCATCAGCACACACAGGACGTCTGTGGCTGTCCATCAGTACAAATATCAGCACGCTGGTCCTTGGACTCAGCACGCTGGCCCTTATCGTGGACAGTTCGGGTGATTTTGGCCCACGTGGGCTGTCTGTTCAGTACACACAGGACGTCCGTGGGTATCTTTCAGCACACACAGGACATCCGTGGGTGTCCGTCAGCACACATAGGACATCCGTGGGTGTCCGTGTGTGTCCGTGTATGTCCGTGTGTGTCCGTGCGTGTCCGTCAGCACACATAGGACGTCTGTGGCTGTCCATCAGTATACATATCAGCACGCTGGTCCTTGGACTCAGCACGCTGGCCCTTACCGTGGACTATTCGGTGATTTTGGCCCACGTGGGCTGTCTGTTCAGTAAACACAGGATGTCTGTGAGTGTCCGTCAGCACACACAGGACATCCGTGGGTGTCCGTCAGCATACACAGGATGTCCATGGCTGTCCGTGTTTGTCCATCAGCACACACAAGACGTCTGTGGCTGTCCATCAGTACACATATCAGCACGTTGGTCCTTGGACTCAGCACGCTGACCCTTCCCGTGAACTGTTCGGATGATTCTGGCCCACGTGGGCTGAGTGTTCAGTACACACAGGACGTCTGTGGGTGTCCGCCAGCACACACATGACGTCTGTGGCTGTCCGTGTGTGTCTGTGTGTGTCCGTCAGCAATCACATGACGTCTGTGGCTATCCATAAGTACACATATCAGCACGCTGGTCCTTGGACTCAGCACGCAGGCCCTTCCCGTGGACTGTTCTGGTGATTTTGGCCCACGTGGGCTGTCTGTTTAGTACACACAGGACGTCTGTGGGTGTCTGTCAGCACACACAGGACGTGGGTGTCCGTTAGCACACACAGAACGTCCATGGGTGTCCGTCAGTACACACAGGACGTCCATAGCTGTCCGTGTGTGTCCGTGTGTGTCCTTCAGCAAACACAGGACGTCTGTGGCTGTCCATCAGTACACATATCAGCACGTTGGTCCTTGGACTCCGCACGCTGACCTTTCTCGTGGACTGTTCGGGTGATTTTGGCCCACGTGGGCTGTCTGTTCAGTACACACATGACGTCCGTGGGTATCTTTCAGCACACACAGGACGTCCGTGGGTGTCCGTCAGCACACACAGTACGTCCGTAGCTGTCTGTGTGTGTCCATCTGTGTCCGTCAGCACACACAGGTTGTCCGTGGCTGTCCATCAGTACACATATCAGCACGCTGGTCCGTGGACTCAGCATGCTGGCCCTTCCCGTGGACTGTTCGGGTGATTTTGGCCCACGTGGGCTGTCTGTTCAGTACACACAAGACGTCCGTGGGTGTCCGTCAGCACACACAGGACGTCTGTGGGTGTCCATCAGCACACACAAGACGTCTGTGGCTGCCCGTGTGTGTCCGTGTGTGTCCGTGGGTGTCCGTCAACACACACATGACGTCCGTGGGTTTCCGCCAGCACACACACAGAACATCCGTGGCTGTCCGTGTGTGTCCGTGTATGTTCGTGTGTGTCCGTGCGTGTCCGTCAGCACACATAGATCGTCTTTGGCTGTCCATCAGTACACATATCACCACGCTGGTCCTTGGACTCAGCGCGCTGGCCCTTCCCGTGGACTGTTCGGGTGATTTAAGCCCACATGGGCTGTCTGTTCAGTACACACAGGACGTCCGTGGGTATCGTTCAGCACACACAGGACGTCCGTGGGTGTCCGTCAGCACATACAGTACGTCCGTAGCTGTCTGTATGTGTCCATGTGTGTCTGTCAGCACACACAGGACGTCCGTGGCTGTCCATCAGTACACATATCAGCACGCTGGTCCGTGGACTCAGCACGCTGGCCCTTCACGTGGACTGTTCGGGTGATTTTGGCCCTCGTGGGCTGTCTGTTCAGTACACATAGGACGTCCGTTGATATCCATCAGCACACATTGGACGTCCGTGGGTGTCCGTCAACACACACATGACGTCTTTGGCTGCCCGTGTGTGTCCGTGTCTGTCTGTGGGTGTCCGTCAGCAGACACAGGACATCCGTGGATGTCCGCTAGCACACACAGGACATCCGTGTGTGTCCATGTATGTCCGTGTGTGTCCGTTCGTGTCCGTCAGCACACATAGGACGTCTGTGGCTGTCCATCAATATACATATCAGCACGCTGGTCCTTGGACTCAGCACGCTGGCCCTTCCTGTGGACTGTTCGGGTGATTTTCGCCCATGTGGGCTGTCTGTTCAGTACGCACAGGACATCTGTGGGTGTCCGTCAGCACACACAGGACATCTGTGGGTGTCCGTCAGCACACACAGGACGTCCGTGGGTGTCCGTCAGCACACACAGGATGTCCATGGCTGTCCTTGTTTGTCCGTCAGCACACACAAGACGTCTGTGGCTGTCCATCAGTACACATATCAGCACATTGGTCCTTGGACTAAGCACGCTGGCCCTTCCCGTGAACTGTTCGGATGATTTTGGCCCACGTGGGCTGTGTGTTCAGTACACACATGACGTCTGTGGGCGTCCGCCAGCACACACATGACGTCTGTGGCTGCCCGTGTGTGTCTGTGTGTGTCCGTCAGCAATCACAGGACGTCTGTGGCTGTCCATCAGTACACATATCAGCACGCTGGTCCTTGGACTCAGCACGCAGGCCCTTCCCGTGGACTGTTCTGGTGATTTTGGCCCACGTGGGTTGTCTGTTTAGTACACACAGGACGTCCGTGGGGGTCCGTCAGCACACACAGGACGTCCGTGGGGGTCCGTCAGCACACACAAGACGTCCATAGCTGTCCTTGTGTGTCCGTGTGTGTCCTTCAGCACACACATGACGTCCGTGGCTGTCCATCAGTACACATATCAGCACGTTGGTCCTTGGACTCAGCACGCTGACCTTTCCCGTGGACTGGTCGGGTGATTTTGGCCCACGTGGGCTGTCTGTTCAGTATAGACAGGACGTCTGTGGGTGTCCGCCAGCACACACAGGACGTCCGTGGCTGTCTGTGTGTGTCTATCAGCAGACAAAGGACGTCTGTGGCTGTCCATCAGTACACATATCAACACGCTGGTCCTTGGACTCAGCATGCTGGCCCTTCCCTTGGACTGTTCGGGTGATTTTGGCCCACGTGGGCTGTCTGTTCAGTACACACAGGACGTCCAAGGGTATCCGTCAGCACACACAGGACGTCTGTGGGTGTCCGTTAGCACACACAGGATGTCTGTGGCTGTCTGTGTGTGTCCGTGTGTATTCGTCAGCACACACAGGACGTCTGTGTCTGTCCATCAGTACACATATCAGCATGTTGATCCTTGGACTCAGCACGCTGACCCTTCCCATTGACTATTCGGGTAATTTTGGCCCACGTGGGCTGTCTTTTCAGTACACACAGGACGTCCGTGGGTGTTCGCCAGCACACACAGGACGTCCGTGGCTGTCCGTGTGTGTCCGTGTGTGTCCGTAAGCACACACATGACGTCTGTGGCTGACCATCAGTACACATATCAGCACGCTGGTCCTTTGACTCAGCATGCTGGCCCATCCCGTGGACTGTTCGGGTGATTTTGGCCCACGTGGGCTGTCTGTTGTGGGAACAGAAATTCGCACTGTCGATTTCCCTTTAAATAAGGAAACTAGGAAAACCCTAATTTCCCAGAGGACCCGGATATCTGCTAATTTCCACACGTCAAGCAATCAAAACACGAGAATAGCAACGATAAGAATAAGAAATAAAAAAAAGAGAGCAAAGTAGATCTTATTCCGAATCTGCGTATAAGCGTTTACAACAAGGTATAAGCCTGGGCTCGAGAGCTGTCGGCGAGATTCCTAGTTCTAGCAACCCTAAGACGGCTAAACCTAATTGAGTCGCAGCTCGAAATAACAAAAACGGAAAATTGCCTAAATTGCTCTAAGTGCTAAGTTTTCTCTGAAAAAGTTCTCTCCCATGCTCCTCGCCTAGGACTCCTTATATACTAGCTCCAAGGTCGGTTTACGCTTTTACTCTTCTTCCCTTAAGCCGTCATAGCATAAAAATGGAGATATTCCATTTTTCCCGATCTTCACAGTTATCTTCAAAACTTCCGTATTTATCCGCGGAAACTTGACATTTATCCTTCCTTGTGGACCAAGCGTAAACCGTGCTGTCGTTTACGGGCTTTTGGTTAAGAAATCGTAGGATGGGCCTCGAGTCGTGTTTTAGGTCCCTATGGGCCGTCTTCCGACTCAAAGCGTTTACTACGATTTCTTTCGATAAAGAACGAACTTTCCGCGGTTTTTAATCCGCAAAGTTTGATCGATGATTTAGAATAGCGGAAAACATAGACTGAGCTTGCTACGGTCTTCGGGAGATAGCATTGAAGGTTATACAAGATTGCGTGGACTGGTGTCGTATCGACGTTTTGGAAGAACCCGGTCGCTACGCAATGACCGAACTTTGGCTCGAGCCCGGTCGCTACGTAGTGACCGAGCTTGGCTCGGGCTCGGTCGTTACGTAGCGACCGAGCGTGGCACGCTTAGTTACTGCGTAACGACCTGTTTTGAGCTTTCGTCGGACGTCTCGTTCTTTCTTCCGCAAGGCTTTTTCATAAGAAAGAATTTTTTTTGAAAAGCATTCATTAGAGAAATTCTTATTTTCTTCTTCGGACGTTTTAAATGTTAAATTTGTCGCAACCATTTTTGACCAAAACAGTTAGCCCCCAGCTCGTTAGAGTCGTGACTCTAGCGGGTGGATTGATGATTTTGACAAGGTTAAGCGTATTGGACGATGCTCACACTTTAAACTCCGCGGAAGAAAAGTTATCGAGACAGTATGTGTGTTACGAATTCCGAACCCATACTTCTATAAGTAGTGAGCTCTTGTCATTCATTTTCTTCACACCTTCCCTTCTTCATACCTTCAAAAACGTCTCTAGTTCCAAAACCTTTGTTTTCTACATGTCTTCCTCCCAAGGTGACAAGAGAGATTCCGACGTCGAGATGGGCGAGGCCACTTCTCCGGCTCCGGTCCTGACTTCTTCGGCTGAAGCGCCGGCTTGTGTTGCCGGTCATCTCTCCTTCCGAGAGAAACTAGTTCGTCGCCAAGCCGAGAAGGAACTGATTCAAGCTGGCTCCGAGTTCCCGTCTTCTTCTACGCGGGTTGTTGCCCCTGGTCTTGGGACCGAGGTCTTGGCTACTCTTCCGCAAGCTCTACCTGCCGGATCCTCCACGACTCCGATCCTTGTCGAGGACAAGGAGAGGGCCGCTGACTCTATGCATCCTCCTCCGGCCAGGAAAGAAATCGTTATGGCGTTGCGTGCTCCCAGTGCTGTCCAGGTTGCTCAGCCTAAGAGCCGGAAGAGGAAGCTTGCCAAGAGTGGTGACGGGGAATCTTTGCAGCAAGGTGGGTCGAGCCTAGTGTCAGGACTTCGCGGAAAGGTTTATCTCTCACATGAATTCTCGATTGGTTCATGTACATTCTTTCTCGGACAGTCTCAAAATTTTTTATTGTTTGCAGTTCATGTCGTTGATCAATGGGATGATCAGCGAGTGCGGTTCCGAGACCAGTCCTCTTGCCGGGGAATTGGTGGAGCTTCAGGGTAGATGGTCTGAAACCGAAGCCATGCTGACGGCTGTCAAGGATTCTCATTCCGCGAAAGTGTCGAAGCTCGAGGTCGCGATAGGAGAGCTCGAGAGAGACCTCGGGAAGACGGCAAATTCCTTGCTTAAGGAGAAGAAGGCCAGGAAGGCCAAATCCTCGGAGGTGCGTCGGCTCCAGCGTCAGATCAAGGGCGATGCGGGACTAGAGAGCCGTGGGATCCAGGAGGCCACGGATGCTCTTCGCGCCGAGTTTCAGGCTCGCTTGGCGAAGATTTCTGCTTCCCTGGGTTCCCTTGAGTGTATCCAGAGCAGGGACCTAGCTTTGGCGACGATTGAGGGTGGGATGATCGTGGTTTGGTCGTTCCAAAGTGAGACTCCCCCGACCTTGGAGGCTGAAGAGGCCTGACTGTCCGTCTGTAAGGGAGATATGGCGGCCGTGGATGCAGATTTCGATCTCATCCTGGCTGACCTGAAATACGCATGCTTCCTTCCGACGTGTTCAGAAGACCCAGAGGGGAAAGACCCGATGGTTGGAGAAAGCGGAGGTGATGCGGCTCCAGGCTCGGACGAGGCGTTGGGTGAAGAGGGGGCATGAGTTCTGAGGATGATTTGAGTTAGATCTATTGCGAGAGATTTTTTTTATGTTTTTTTGTTTCGGCCTTGAACGGCCTTGTTTTGTATTTCGGGACTGGCCGTGTGTGGCTTTGAATCCCTGCCGCTCTGCGGCTTTTTATGATAAGATAATCAAATGGCACTTATTTATGAGTTTGTGTACAGTGGGGAGGAAGGCGATGAGTTGTCGTCTCATATCCTTCTTCGACTGTGAAATGTTTCATTCGAGATCTGTTTCGAGAGTTCTTCCGCGAGATGTGAGCTTTGCGGGGGCGCTGAAGATGTCAAATATAAACATAGAGGCATGGTTTATGAATCTCTTATCTTTCGATATCATGCCTTTAGATGTTAGAGACCAGTGCGCTGGGTTTAGGGCAAGACCTAGGTTTACTTTCGGTTTAAGGCTTGTGCGGTGACTAGCCGGCTATCGTTTTTCCTGTTGCGATTTCTTCCTGATTCGTATCGATTGAAAGTCCGCGATAAGTTCCCGGCTTATACGACTTGTTTGATATGAATCGAGCATCTCTCCGGAGACCGGAAGTGCTGGACCAAAATTTCAGATTTCTTTTATAGCGCTATTATCCTTGTGTCGGATGTAAGAGAGTCATCTTCGTGAGATGGCTATGTCTGTTTAGGACGTTTGTGAGTTCGATGTGATCAGCATCGGACTTGGTTGCGAATGCCGTTGTTTCGAGTTTTTGCGCAAAATAAGTGTTAATGTGTGCATATATATGTCATTTTTGTGACGGAGGTTTCGTTTGTTCGGAAGAAATAAACTTTGAGGCATCTTTTGCGACGTCTCGCGATGCTAAAGGTTGCTTCTCTTAAACGGCTGATTAATTTTCGAAGATCGAAAACGATTTTACGAGGGAAGATGATCTGATAAGTCGAAAACACCAAGAGCGTGGTAAGATGTTTTTCGATTTTGGGAGTATACGTGCCTACGTACTCCTTGCGGAGATCAAGCCGTCGCATAGTTCAGTGATTGCGAGTTGGTTTGTTTACTGATAGTACTTTTTGAGATGCATCGCGTTCCAGGTTCTAGGAATTTTTATGCCTTGCATGTTGGCTATTTCGTAGGAACCTGGTCGGACGACTTTTTCGATTTTATAGGGACCTTCCCAGTTTGCTCAAGGTTTTCCCGTGTTTCCTTCAGCGGTGTTTTGGAAGACTTCGCAAAGGACCAGATTTCCTTGATTAAACCTACGATTTCGTACGTTGGAATTATAGTATTTTGCGGTGGAGTGCTGGAAATTTTGGATTCGGATGAGCGCCTGATCTCGGCGCTCGTTAATGAGATCGAGATCATCCAGGAGCATGACATCGTTGGGTTCCTCTCGTTTGTGTAGTAACCTTCTTCGAACGCCGGGAAACTCTACTTCTGCGGGAATCATGCATTCCGTGCCGCATACCAGAGCGAAGGGAGTTTCTCTTGTTGCTCGCCTTGGGGTGGTACGGTGAGACCAGATGACTCCCTCGAGTTCGTCGGCCCACCAGGCTTTTTTGGCCTCTAAGCGTTTCTTCAGCCCGTCGAGAATGGTTTTGTTGATTGTTTCAGCCTGTCCGTTGCACTGCGGATATCTCGGAGTTGACTTGTTGAGTCGTATCTTCCATTTTTTGCCGAATGCTTTGAACAGGGTGGAGATGAACTGAGACCAGTTATCGGTTATGATCTCGTAAGGAACTCCATGCCTACAGATGATGTTTTTCCATACGAAATTTTTGACTTGGACGTCTTTTATACTTGCGTACGAGTCCGCCTCTACCCATTTTGAGAAAGAATCGGTAAGGACTAGAAGGAAACTTTTTTGCTTTGAATTATGCAGAGGTCCGACAATATCCATGGCCGAGCGCATAAAGGGGTAGGGCGATGTGATGGAGGAAAGAACTTCGGCCGGTTGTCGGATGGTTGGTGCATGCCTTTGGCATTTTTCGCATTTTCGTGCGAACTTTTCGCAATCTCCGATCATTGTTGGCCAGTAGTATCCATGGCGTTTGATTTTCACGGCTAGCGATCTTTCACCGGAATGGTTGCCGCAGGAACCGGAATGTACGTCCTCCATTACTTTTCTCGCTTTTTCCTCTTCCAGGCACGTCATGAGTGGTCCGGAAAATCTCCATTTGTAAATTTCGCCGTCCACTGTCACGTATCGTGCAGCCTGTGTTCGGACTTTGCGGGCTGCCCATTTTTCGACGGGCAATTGCCCATCGACAATGTAGTCTCGAATCGTCTGAAGCCAGGGGGTATCGCAGCCGTAATCAGATTGCTGCGATGGTGGTTGTATCGTAACTTCTTCTTCCTCGTCACCTTGACCTTCTATAAGATCAACGACGATTGGTGGTCCGATGCTCGGATGTTCGATAAACTCAACTGGAATTACCCTTTTAAGTCCTTGGTCGGAACTTGACGCAAGGGCCGCGAGGGCGTCTGCCTGGACGTTCTCGGAACGGGGGATTCGCGTAAGGGCAAAACAATCAAAGTTTTGAGCTAGACCTTGGACCAGTTTGAGGTACGCGTCCATCCGTTCATCTCTGGCTTCATACTCTCCACTGAACTGACTGGCCACTAATTGGGAGTCGCAGTAAGCGTGGAGGTTACGTATCTTTAAGCCATGGGCCAAGCGTAGCCCTGCGATGAGTGCTTCGTATTCGGCCTCGTTGTTTGAGGCGTGGAATTCCAACCTGAATGATTGTTCCAAGATCTCGCTCGTTGGGGATGTGAGACGGATTCCGATACCCGATCCTTGTTTGGATGAGGATCCATCGACGTGGAGGATCCAGGTGGAATTTGGTTCCTCGTTGGTCAAGGTACCCGTTGGTAGCTCGACCACGAAATCTGCGAGCACTTGTGATTTCACGCTCGTCCTTGGTCGGTACTCGATGTCGTACTCGCTCAATTCGACTGCCCACTTGGCCAGTCGGCCTGACTGACTCGGGCTATGCAGAATTGTCCGTAGGGGAAAGGTCTTGAGGATGATGATCGTGTGGGATTGGAAATATGGTCTTAGTTTTCGGGCTGATGTTACGACCGCGCATGCTAACTTTTCCATTAACGTGTACCTAGACTCAGCATCCAGCAAGGTTTTGCTTATGTAGAAAATAGGTTTTTGCTCCCCGCGTTCCTCCCTGATCAAGACCCCACTTACGGCTGTCGCTGACACAGCGATGTATAAGAATAAAGGCTCCCATTCTACGGGTTTTGCGAAGACTGGAGGACTAGCTAAATAACGCTTCAGCTGTTGGAAGGCGTTTTCGCATTCTTCTGACCACTCGAATTTTTTGTTTCCTCGTAAGACATCGTAGAAGGGCAGGCACTTGTCTGTTGATCGTGAAATAAATCGGTTAAGCACTGCGATTTTTTCGGTCAGTCTTTGGACTTCCCGTTTATTCTTTGGAGAAGCCATTTCGATTAACGCGTTGATCTGTTTTGGGTTCGTTTTGATGCCGCGGTATGTGACCAAGTAGCCGAGGAATTCCCCTGATGCCACAGCGAATCTACATTTCGTCGGGTTGAGCTTCATGTTATGGGAGTTTAATTGTGCGAAACATTCCTCGAGATGTGATACGTGGTCCTTTGCTTGGAGGGATTTGACGAGCATGTCGTCGATATAAACCTCCATCATTTTTCCGAGTTGTTTGGAGAACATTCGGTTCACGAGTCGTTGGTAAGTTGCGCCGGCGTTTTTGAGGCTGAAGGGCATTACCTTATAGCAGTAAGTTCTGCGATCGGTAATAAACGCAGTCTTCTCGCGATCGTCGGGATTCATCCTAATTTGATTATAACCTGAGAAGGCATCGATGAAGGATAAAAGTTTGGTGTCCGCTGTTGCTTCTACCAATCGATCGATATGTGGTAGAGGGAAACTATCCTTTGGACATGCTTTGTTTAGGTCGGTAAAATCCACGCAAACTCGCCACTTCCCGTTTTTCTTTTTGACTACTACAGGGTTAGCGAGCTAGTCTGGGTATCTTACTTCTGTTATCGACCCGACTCTAAGCAATTTTTCGACCTCGTTGTTTACTGCGGCAGCACGTTCGGGTCCTAGCTTCCGTCTTTTTTGCTTGACGGGTTTGAAAGTTGGGTCGATATTCAGCTCGTGACATGTTATGTTAATGTCGATCCCCGGCATATCTACCGCAGCCCATGCGAAAGTGTTGAGGTTCTTTTTGAGACAGGCTACAAGTTCTGTCCTCAAAGGCTCGCGGAGATTGGCTCCAATCTCGATGCAGCATTCCGGAAATGTTTCGTCGAGACAGATTGTTACCACGGGTTCGCAAGTTGGCTCGCGTTTTTCATCTAGGGCCGCGATGCTGCGAGATTGCCAGAAGAGTTCCGCTGAATCCTGACTTCGTGTATCTTTGCTGGAGGTCTTTTTCTCCACTTTTCTAGGAGTGATCTCGAGGATCGGTCTTTTTCGTTTTGAGTTCTGCGGTGAAACAAACTTGTGATACTCTAGGATTTCCCCATATTACCTCGACTCCGTTAGGGGTCGGGAACTTGAGGCAAAGATGGTACGTTGATGGGATTGCGCGCATGGCGTTCAACCATGGCGTCCCCATGATAACGTTGTAAGATGTGGGACGGTCAACGATTAGAAACTCTGTGACGTTCGTCACGGTTCCGGCTTTGACAGCAAGATTAATCGATCCATAGGCCATGGTTGTTTCCCCCGAGAGTCCCAGCAGTGGGCTTGGGCATTCTGTGACTTCAGATTGATTGATCCCCATCTTTTCGAGAGTGTCTTTGAAGATGATATCGGCTGAAATTCCGGTGTCGATTAGCACCCTAGCGACGTCGATATCTTGAATCGTCAACTCGATAACAAGGAGATCGTTTCGAGGTTTGGATCGATCGATCGTTGCTCCTCCCTTGAATGAGTTGACGTTCGCGCACGTTGAGTCTTGCATACCGTTCCTGATCGTTGAGTGGCTTTTGCGGGTTAGATTGATCCGTAGGTCCCCCTCCTTCTAGCGCCAAACTGTGGGAACCGAAATTTGCACTGTCGATTTCTGTTTAAATAAGGAAACTAGGAAAACCCTAATTTCCCAGAGGACCCGGATATCTGCTAATTACCACACGTCAAGCAATCAGAACACGAGAATAACAACGATAAGAATAAGAAATTGTAAAAAGAGAGCAAAGTAGATCTTATTCCGAATCTGCGTATGAGCATTTACAACAAGGTATAAGCCTGGACTCGAGAGCTGTCGCCGAGATTCCTAGTTCTAGTAACCTAAGACGGCTAAACATAATTGAGTTGCAGCTTGAAATAACAAAAACGGAAAATTGCCTAAATTGCTCTAAGTGCTAAGTTTGCTCTGAAAAAATTCTCTCCCCATGCTCCTCGCCTAGGACTCCTTATATACTAGCTCCAAGGTTGGTTTACGCTTTTACTCTTCTGTCCTTAAGCTGTCATAGCATAAAAATGGAGATATTCCATTTTCCCGATCTTCACAGTTATCTTCAAAACTTCCGTATTTATCCGCGGAAACTTGACATTTATCATTCCTTGTGGCCCAAGTGTAAACCGTGCTGTGGTTTACGGGCTTTTGGTTAAGAAATCGTAGGATGGGCCTCGAGTCGTGTTTTAGGTCCCTTTGGGCCGTCTTCCGACTCGACACGTTTACTACGATTTCTAATGATAAAGAACGAACTTTCCACGGTTTCTAATCCGCGAAGTTTGATCGATGAGTTAGAATAGCGGAAAACATGGACTGAGCTTGCTACGGTCTTCGGGAAATAGCATTTGAAGGTTTGACGAGAATGCATGGATTGGTGTCGTATCGATGTTAGGAAGAGCTCGATCGCTACACAGCGACCGAAATTTGGCTCGAGCTTGGTCGCTACGTAGCGACCAAGCGGGACGAGCACTCGGTTTCTACATAGCGACCGAGCTTTGGCTCGAGCTCGGTAGCTACATAGCGACCGAGCGGGACGAGTGCTCGGTCGCTACGTAGCGACAAAACTCCGGCTCGAGCTCGGTCGCTACGTAGCAACCGAGCGGGACGAGTGCTCAGTCGCTACGTAGCGACCGAGCTTTGGCTCGAGCTCGGTCGCTACGTAGCGACCGAGTGGGTCGGATGTTCGGTCGCTATATAGCGACTGATATCGGCCCGAACTTGGTTGCTACGTAGCGACCGGACAGCGTGTATGCGCGGTAATTATGCAACGACCGAGCTTGGTTCGTTTGGTTTGAATCTTCAAGGATACTTCTTCGTAAAAAACTTCGTATTGGTTATTTTTTATGAAAGTTATATCTTTCTTTTTACTATCTCTTTCGAAAATACAATCTCCGAGGATTTTCGGGTGGTAACTCCGTCGTGACCGTTTTTGACCTCAACAGTTAGCCCCCCAGCCCGTTAGGACCATGCATCGTAGGATCCTAGCGTGCGGTTAGGCATGTTTGGCAAGTTAGGCGTGTTGGATCGAATTAATATCCGAAAGTCCGAGCTTAAATAGTAAATCCTCATGCCTATAAGAAGGGACGTAACTTGTTTCATAATTTTTTCACCTTCTTGTCTTTCTCTAATATCTTTCTTAAGAAAAACTTTCTTTCTTTCTCTCCACCCTTTTCCTCTATTTTCTCAAGAGAAATGTAAAATGTCGAGCAAGAAAAAGATTGCGAAAAAAGGGTCTTCATCCGCGAGTGCTTACGAAGAGCTCATTGTTCCAAAGATGGGGTTCGTGCCTCACTCGGTACATCCCGCCGAGAACGAGGCATGGTGGGTTGCCAATTATGGTTCGATGACCCCTCCCAAAGAGAAGTCGTTCCCGGTTCTGAACCACCGTGCAGTCAAGCAGGAGTACCGACGAGTTTCTCGCGATCATGCGATCGTTCTATCACATCCCGGATGCCGTGGAGTTCTGGGTTCCCCGTTGCGGGGAGTGTGCTAACAGCCCCCCAGAGGGTTACTTCACTTGCTACGAGGCGTTTGTAGTGCGTTGTCGCTTTTTGGTTCCCAATCCCCAAAATCCTCGTCCGAGTGTTGGATCGTTTCGAGGTTGCGATAAGCCAGTTTACTCCCCTCGCCATTCAGCATCTTATTGGGATCCTGATCCTGAGCTACGGGCATGGCCTTTCCCTTTCCGTCGATCATTTTGAAGCACTTTTAAGGCTTCAGCTCGTCAAAGATACGGACAAGCATAGGCTGGTCCCTCGGAACTTTATGTCAGTGGTCAAGAAGTTCATCTCAAACTTCAACTCGTGGAAGAAGTTTTTCTTCTTTGTTCGTATAGACGCTGCGTCTGTCAAAGAGAGTTGCATTCCGCTGTTCCGGAGATTGCCGAACGATCATCCCTTCATCAATCCTCTTGCTCTGTTCCCTGAGGACATCATTGCGGTGAGGGATCTCCTTAGGAACGGTCCCTTCTTCTGGACTTCCTTTAGGCCGAAGAGGGTTCGGAAGGCACTTAGGTTCGTGCATCCTGGTCCTGCTTCGGTTGCGGACACGAGAAGCGACTCCGAACCTGACGACCAGGATCCCGTTGTAGCTCCAGCAGCTATGCGGAGTCGAGCTCTTGGAAGGGAAAGGATATCGACCTTGGCGACAGAGAATTTTTGATGGATGATTCTATGCTTCCAGGAAGGGATCCGAACCTTGCTTATGGCGACGGGAGTGGCTCGAGCGAGGTCCCTATTCCGGATTTCGATGATTTCTTTGCTGGTCTGCCAGCGGGTTTTGATGCTCCTCCACCTGCGAAAGAGTCGGCGAGGCCGAAAGTTGTCGCGGAAGGGTCCCGAATCATCAATGGGGTATGATTTTTTCGAAAATATTTGTGATCGCCTAGGTATTTCTTTTTCTGCTTACAATGCGTTAATTGGTTTCGCAGGGCCTCAACTTGCTTGGCTCGGCCATCGAAGCGAGCCATAGGGAGGCTATGGTCTACCGTTTTAAAGCGAGATGTTGGAGCGAGAAGCGCAACTTACTCGTGATCATGCGCGGGCTGTCCGTAAGGCGGAAAGGAAAGGCAAAAGAGAAATCGCCGAGGTGATGAAGACTCGTGCCTCTCAATTCCAGGTTGAGTATGGGAACCTCAAGAACACCTTTACCTCGGTGGGCGATTTCCGTGAGTGCAGCAGTTCAGTCGGAAATCTTTGGAGGACGCAAGCCGATGACTATGTGTTCGAGAAGGAAATGAGCTTGATGAAGAGCGGCATGAACGAACGTGCCCACGCTGAGGCGCTCATCCCTTCGATCGACGAGCGGATTCAAGGGTTCTGGGATTCCATCCCGGTTTCCCCTGATACCGAGGAGGTTCCGACCGGGTTTCCTGACGGTGGCGAGGAAGTGGATCGTCCCGCGGATGCGTTCGGTGCTTCGTTGTCCGGGGACTTTGACTTTAGATTATGAGAAGTGGAGTAGTTATCGAAAGAAATATGCTCGTCTTTCTGTTTTAAGTTTGTGGCCGAGTGTGGCCGAGAGATTTGTATGGGCCTGTTTTGGCCGTTTTTATTGTTTATCGGGATTGGCCGTTGGTGGCTTTGAATCCCTTTACCGCTTTACGCGGTTATTTATATTGTGAATGTTTCGTTTCGATTTTTCCTGAATAGGGTCGAAGTAAATATGAGTTGTCGTCTCGCATTTAATTCCGATTAGACGTTCGATCTGTTAGTTCATTCGTGATTCTCGTAAAAAAATTACCTATCTTTACGATTTTCGGGAACATCGAGATGCGAACGGAGAGACATGGTTCTAGGATCTGGTATCTTTTAGATATCATGTCTTGAGATGTTTGAGACTTCGGCCGAGACAAAACCCTGAGCGTCCTCTCCGACCACTTCTATTGGCCCAGGATGAGGCGTTACGTCGAGAGCCTATGTGCCAAGTGCACTGTCTGTCTCAAAACCAAATCCAGGTCGCATCCTTATGGTTTACACATGCCATTACCTATTCCTATTGCACCATGGGTTGATCTGTCTATGGACTTTGTGCTGGGCTTGCCCAAGATAGAACACAAGGATTCTATTTTTGTTGTAGTGGACAGGTTCTCCAAGATGGCACATTTCATTCCGTGTTCCAAGACCAATGATGCAAGCCAAACCGCTGATCTTTTCTTCAAGGAAGTGGTGCGCTTACATGGAGTGCCACGTACCATTGTGTCCGACCGAGACACAAAATTCCTCAGCCATTTCTGGAGAACATTGTGGAAGAAGCTTGGAACCAAGCTCCTCTTCTCGACCACTTGCCACCCTCAGACTGATGGTCAGACCGAGGTAGTAAACCGTACACTCTCTCAGTTGTTGAGGGCTACGGTGGGTAAGAACCTTAGAAATTGGTTGAGTTGTTTGCCTTTCATTGAGTTTGCTTATAACCATGCAAGGCACTCTATTACTAACCTCTCCCCTTTTGAGATCGTGTATGGCTTTAGACCAGAGACGCCCATGGACCTATCCGCACTGCCCCCAGCCATGCAAGTTAGCCAGAGTGGTGACAAAAAGGCTGAGTTTGTGAAGAACATGCACCGGCAAGTCAAGGAGACTTTGGAGAAGAAGGCTGAACGGAACAGGATTAAGCTCAACAAGGGACGCACAGAAGTTATCTTCCAACCAGGCAACTGGGTGTGGCTCCACATGAGGCCAGAACGGTTTCCGGAAGAGAGGAGGAGCAAATTATCCCCAAGAGGGGACGGACCTTTCCGAGTGCTCAACCGGATCAATGACAATGCCTACCGGCTAGAGCTCCCAGGTGAGTTCCAAGTATCCCGAACGTTCAATGTGTCTGATTTGTCTCCTTATATTGCAGATGACGGAGATGTTCTGAGGACAGAACCTGTTCAAGAGGGAGGGGATGTTGTAGTACCCACGACTGAGGTTCCCATCATCCGCAAAGGTCCTACCACAAGGTCCGGCTCAAGGGTTATAAGAGCTGGATTTGCCAAAGCTGTCCAGGAGTTGCTTGCACAGGAACAAACCGGATTCAAGCAACTATTGATCTAGGAGTTGGCCGACTTAAAGCTTGAAGACACCAGCGAGCCATTAGAGGTTCCAGACTCCTTCCATTCAAGCCAATTCTCCTCCATCGACCAGAATGAAGCCGGCCTGATCATTTCCACCTTCATCCTCAATCCATCCAACCAACTTGCTTCCGGTTCAGAGATGTAGCCGTCCATCAGAAGGAGTAGTATGTGTTGTACTCTTTTTCCTTATCGGGTTTTGTCCCACTGGGTTTTTCCGAAAGGTTTTAATGAGGCAACATGCAAGCATACTATGAGTTCTGATCCGGACATCTCAAGCCGCGACCGGTCTATTGCTTTTCTTTAATTTATTTCGGTTAAGACTATGGCCATTTGTCTAGGCCTTTTTATCTTTTAGAGTCCATTAAGGAACAGCTATTTAAACTCTTGTAGTAGCCAAATTTTTGGCAAGTCTTTTTATGAAATCGTTTTTGCTTTAGCAAAGAAACCCTAAGTCTTTCAGTTGTGTGAAACATTGAGAGCAGCCGCGTGACATATCAAAGAGCCGATCCATTGTTCTTTATGGCGTCCATCGATCCATTCCATTCCTTCTCTGAATCTTGAGAGAGACACACGTCCAACAAGAGCCGGAGCCATAACTATCCTCCTATCCGACCTAGGCATCTCGCTGAGAGAGACATACGTCCAGCAGCAGATTCCATCCGCCAATCTACTCCTTTCTCTATCTTTTGTTTTTAGATTTCATTCATCCAATTCTATAAAGAGAAAATTACTAGAATGTTACACATTTTATGGTTTATTACTAGAATGTTGTACATCTTTGTTTTATTACTAGAATGTTTTCTCTTTCCTAGTAATTTACAATAAGGGGCTTTTGTTATGTTTTATTTTCTGAAACTAATTTTAAAGATCAAAGCCACATCAGTTATTAAAAATCCACATCACATCAGTTATTTTCTGAAACCAAACCGTCTCTATCACTATCACTATCATACATACGGTTTTGTCAAAAAAAAGAAAGAAAAGAACACGAAGAACTGTGTTGTGTCGAAGAAGGAACCGCAAACCGAAATCCTCTCACCCTTCGAAACCCTCGTCGACATTGTTCTTTACTTCTTAGAACTCTCTCTAACTCTCTGTCGTTGAACTCTCTATAACTCTCTGTCGTTGAACTCTGTCTCGTCGGAGTTTTTAGAAACCTTCGTCTGTACGAAATCGCCTTCACCGCATTCTCATCAACGAGTTCATCTTTTCCGGTAAGATGTCGCGACGTTATATATTGTATTTTGGTTGAGTTTGTGGGTCAGTTATATATTGAGGCTGTGATATGGGTGTGTCGAGGTTTTTGTTGCGACTGAGTTAGGGTTATGTTGACTGTGCTATGGGTTTGTCGAGGATTTTGTTGTGTCTGAGTTAGGGTTATGTTGCGGCTGAGATATGTGATTGTCTAGACTTTTGTTGTGTCTGAATTAGGGCTTTTTGTTGTGGCTGAGTTATGGTTATGTTATAACTGAGTAATTATTATGTTATGGCTGAGTTATGGTTATGTTATAACTGAGTAATTATTATGTTATGGCTGAGTTATATATATGACCTAATATATTTTAATATTATGATATGGCTGTGTTATTTTTATGTTGTGGCTGATTTATTGTTGTGTTATATGATCAGATGGATGTTAGTCAAGTCGAACCACGTGATTACCCTCCAAGACTTTACCCTTCTAACCTAGAAGGTAAAGATATCAATCATAATTTCCGTGCAGGACATTTCCCCCACATTAAAGAAACAATAGGACTCGATGTGTGGGAAGAACTGGTGAACTCTCCCATTGGAGTAGTTGCTAGGCTACTTTCACGCGAAAGCATTTGGTCTGGTAGGACCGTACACTATCTGCTATGTAGACAGCTGCGAGTGCATAAAAAGGAGATATGGTCTGTTGTGGTTGATGATGTTATCAGGTTTAGCTTGCTCGAGTTTGGTGAGATCACTGGGTTAAACACAGGTCCATTGCCAACAGAAAGTTTTGAACCTGATCAATACAAAGAGTTTTGGGAGGAGTTGAAGGTGCCGCTTGGGATGGGACCCAAGTATGATGAGCTGAAGGCAGCATTAGAGTTCTGTCCTGGTTGGAGTTTTGAAAAGCGTAAGTGGTTGGGGATGTTATTTCTTCAAGCCATGGGACTGTACTGTTTGCATCACAATTCAAGGATACCCTTTCAAAGTGCAATAAGGGTATTCGACGATGAAGCCATGAGGTCGTATCCATGGGGTCGGACTGCATACGAAGTTCTTGTTGACTCTCTGAAAACACTGTCTCCAGATGGAAAGTCATACACAGTAAGCGGCATGAAGGACGTTTTATTGGTTTGGGCGTATGAGTCCATCGTCTGTTTCGGTGAGAAGTTTGGGAGAGTGGTCAACAATGAAGACGTTCCTCTTTTGCGATGGGGTGGAAGGCGTACACGTTCAAGTTTTGATACTGTCTTGTCTGACGAAATCAAAGATCATGGCGAGGTAATGTTTAACTGCTACTTATACGACTGAGTTAACAGCTACTTAATGGTTGAGTTTATTTTATATTGTTGCCGAATTAGTCTATTTGATGGCTGAGTTTATTTTATATTGTGACCGAATTAATTTATTTGATGGCTTGGTTTTGTGTTATTTGATGGCTGAGTTTATTTTATATTGTGACCGAATTAATTTATTTGATGGCTTGGTTTTGTGTTATTTGATGGCTGAGTTTATGATAAACTGGTGTTGCAGGTCCGTTTGAGGAGAATGGTTATGAAGGAGTCAATTGAAGAGATGTTTCCTGTATGGTCGGATGAACCTGACGACCCACAACTCGTTAGGTTGGTAGAAGACATACACGCAGGTAGATACGTGAAAGGTTTCTGGGAAGTACAGAGGGATGAGCAGGGGAAGGGGAATGAGAAGAAGAAGAAGAAGAAAACGAAGGGAGTTTCATCAGAAGCTGAGCCATCAACAAAGAAGCAGAAGAAAGAAGCTGCTGAAACGAGAAAGGGTTCTAGCGAGGAGGAAGCTGTATTGGACAAAGCGACTCTGACGAATCTTGTGAGTGCTCTGCAGAATATTTCAGCAAAATTTGACGCTTACGATTTTGACCGGAACCGGCCAGTGATGGACGAGAAGACCCTAGATAACGTGGTGAAAGCTGTAGTGCAGCAGAGTCTGAAAGTTTTGGGGGAAAGGAAAATTCCCGACAACGATGCTAAACTCTCCTCCGCCGGCGTAGAAAAATCTTTATCGGTGACATCATCACCTCGTAGGAGGTCGCCACCGGAAAAGTCGGACAAAAGTCCAGTGGTAGAACCGCAGGCCCAGGAGGAGAAGTCTGTAAAAACTCCAGTGACAGAACCGCGGCAGCAGAAAAAGCCTGTCAAAAGTCCAGAGCCGCCGCAGCAGAAAGAGAAGGCTGTCAAAAGTCCGGTGCCGCCGCAGCGGAAGGAGAAGGCTGTCAAAAGTCCGGTGCCGGCGCAGCAGAAACAGCAGAAGTCAGTCAAAAGTCCAGCGTTAGCTGAGACCCCTGCAAAGAAGAATTCGGAGCTTGAGAAGGATACAGTGGTGAGAAGGATTTTGGGTGATGATTTTAATGAAATTGATTTCATCAGTGTTTCTCCTGCAAAGATTACTAAGGATGCTAAGGATGGTAAGGATGCCAACGTTCCAGCCTATGGACGCGGCTTACGGGGCAAGGCCAAGCGTACTGTTACTGTAAAGGATGAGGCTATCGAGGATAAGAAAAAAGCACAGCGGGCAGAGGCTGCGTTGAAGAGGAAGGAGAAGCAAGAGGCTAAGAAAAAAGAGAACGAGGAGAAGAAACAGAAGAGAAAAGCGGCTGAGTTACAAAAGAAACAAGAGGCTGGGTTACAGAAGAAAAAGAAGGAAGACGAGGCTGAGTTACCGAAAAAAAGAAGGAAAAAGAGGCTGAGTTACCGAAGAAGAAGAAAGAAGAAGAGGCTGAGTTACAGCGGTCTGAGGAATGTGTTGTGACCAACGACGAAGTTCTTGCGGAAGATAACGCATTGGCGGCGGAGTCTGATGTCGAGCCAGCTGAATTGATTAGATCTTCCGTGATAAAGGAACTTCGGGAGAAATCAGTTAAGTTATCTCCACAAGGGTTTTCATTGACGAACCTTGATTCAGCACCAGTTTTTCCGTACATTGGAGACAATGGACAGACGACTTGCATGAGGAAGAACATTACGCCTTCATCAGTAATATACGACCCTTGCGCACCTGTTGATCCGGCGCGACTGGAAAAACTGAAGCAACACATTAAGGCAATTCCACCCAAACCACCAGCACCTAAAGATAAACCAGAAGAACCCTCAGCTGATCATGAGAGTGACTTCTACAGCATACTCATGCATGAAAGACCGTGGCCTGACAAAGAATATGGATGGGTGTTTGATAATGTAAGTCTTTATTAAGGCTGACTTATATATTCTATAAAGGCTGACTTATATATTTAATTCATTATATTACGGCTGACTTATTATTTTTCTTTGTCTAGCATATCGCTGCGTATATGAACGTCCTCATACAAAGGTCCATGCGAGATCCCACTCCATTCTGGTCCAAGCGGATTGGTTTCATAGACCCTTGGTTGTTAAGTTCTTGGGCTTCCCTCGATTACAGGCAGTTCAGGATGAAACCTGCTTCGTTCAAGTTCAAAGACTGTGGTTATGAAGCGTTGGTAAACGGGAGATTCCCCGAAGAATTTACAACAAACTTGAAGTGGTATGCAGATGTGGATCACGTGTACGGATGTCTTCAAACCGGCGGTAATCACTGGGTGGCGTTTCACGTGGATCTGATCAAGGAGAAGATAGATTGCTACGATCCAATCTATGGAGAGTCAACACCCGAAAGTGAGCAAAAAATGCTAAATGCTTTTAGACCTCTACTGGAGATGCTTCCCTGGATGTTGAATGAGCTTATTCCTGCCGATCTCCGAAAGCATTCTAGGAAGAGGTTCGCATTCAGACGGAGGAGCAAAAGATACATTCCACAAAACAACATGTCAGGTGATTGTGGGGTTTATTCGTTGAAGTTTGTGGAGTGTCTAGCGCTTGGTGTAACTTTTGATGGCATAAACGATAGTAATATTCAAGGGTTACGGGTGAAGATGGCAGCAGATATCCTCGAGGAAGGAGGAAATGTTGGAATGAACAATTTGTTTTCATAATGAAACTGTGTTTGTTTGTGAACCTGTGTTTGTTGTTATGTTAACTATTTGACTTTGGATAACTGCTGTAATAACTCAGTCGTATCGATTAGTAATACTCAGCCAGTACTCATTGATAACTCAGTCATACCTCAAACATACCCTAGAATCAAAATAATTAATAATTTTTCATTCGAATGTTATATATAAAGTCCAATTATCAAAATAATTAATAATAACTCAATGTGTGAGCATGATCTTTGTTGACTATACGAGTTTGGAATCGATTATAATCTTGAGGTATATGTTGTCTCTTACGAGTACCTAAAACTCTAGGCAGTGATATGAGGTGTGAGCATGATTCAAAACACGTAAACTGTTATTGTGTTATTTATTATGAATTTGTGATATTTATCATATCTTGTGGTTCGTACATCATAAATCATAACCCTAAACAATCTTATTCGGAACCCAAACCCTAAATAACTAAACCCTATACCCTAAACGGCAAACAACAAATCAGCCGTAAAGGTCTTAATAACTCAGCCTGTTAGTGTAAGTTAATATTTACATATGGCGCGAAAATTTTAGATATTTTATCTCGCGACCTTTAATGTTCTATACTTCCCCTATATATAGCCCCCTTCTCTTGCACCTTCTCGCCTTATCTCACTAGAAAACCTAAACAATATCTCTATATCGCCTTACAAAGTTATGATTGTTCCTGGTTATTCAGAAAGGTTAGAGAACAGAGTCAATGAGATACTAAACTCTGAAAATCGTGAAAACCTTCCCGTTCTATACCCTGGCCCGGGTGTCTTGCTTGACAGCGTAATCTGGTTTAAATTTCTAAGCGATCTCTCCCTGGCCATCCCGTCGATTTTAGCAGAAGGATGGGTTCATGATTGGCCGACATGGCGCGCCATTCCCGATCATTTTAAGGAACGCTGGTTTCTTCAACTCGCTGTAAGGACAACATCTTTGAATTGTTTTTGATATTAGACATAATAACAGCACTTACATTTGGAAATTGGTTTTTTGTTGTAGCGCAAACGCACGTGGGCACGAAGATATAATTTTCAAGTTTGGACAAATTTTAATCTGGTGGCCAGAACGGTGTTTCGTTGTCAGATGCGCCTCTTGAAGAGGAGGTGGGCACATGGGGGTGAGAAGCCTGCGTGGATGCTAACTAGAGTTTGGCGTGATCTTGTCCACATGTTTGAAGAATTTGGTCCTGATAATTTTGGTTTTAGAAATTGATTTGTTGTTTTTGTTTGTATTCAGCCGTCAAGTTTTTGTAAAGTTGTTTAACTCAGCCGTTAAGTTTCTATAAAGTTGTTTAACTCAGCCATTAAGTTTCTATTAAGTTGTTTAACTCAGCCGTTTAGTTTCTATAAAGTTGTTTAACTCAGCCGTTAAGGTTTTATAAAGTTGTTTAACTCAGCCGGAATTGTTTGCGTCAAACGTCAGTGTTTCAGTTAAGTAACTCAGCCGTAATACGAATTAAGATACTAATAACTCAGCCTTATATTGTAAAAATACAAAGCCATAGTTAACGCTATTTTCAATGTATTATTATGGCCGCCATTACTTAATCGAGACCAGTATTAGAGTCCTTTATTCTCTTATTATTATACGTGCGAGAAATTCCATCGTCATTGAGAATATCGAGACTCATTATTATGGCCGTCATTACATTATCGAGACTACTATTATTAGAGACCTTTATTCTCTTATTATTATGTGCATGAGAAATTTCGTTTGCATTGAGAATATCGAGACTCATTATTATACGGCTGGCACGCATGTATCGGATTATTTACATAATCGAGGTATTGTTATTTTTAATGTAACTCAGTCAATACGTCTACGTTAACTCAGCCAAAATATAGACGCTAACACAGCCGTAATACGAATTCAACTTAAGTGTTTGATAAAATAATAAAGAACCTTTCGTATTTCTTGATTTGATTGAGTATTCGTCATAATTAAAGTGCATCACGTGTGTGGAAAAATACGGCTCAAACCTAATATCGAGGCATTTAATAGTTTATTAATTTAAATTATTCCTCTTTATTTGAATTTTAAAAAAAATGATTTTATATTACTACCACTATTGTTTTAACTTTGTCTTTCACACCAATTTCTCTTTCATTCAAAGAAAATGTCTTCTTCATCATCTGTGTCTGGTAACACTTACTTTCACCGCCGGCATGTGGAAAGAGGAACGCCGAAACAGTGTTGGTGTGGTGAACCCGCTGAATTATGTACATCTGCATCACGGGCTAATCCAGGAAGACTGTACTATTGCTGTCGCAAAGGATATATTAAGGTTTGATTTTTAATTTTATTCATTATACTGTCAATGTGATACTAAGAGCTGGGCATGTTGGTGAAATCAGAGACATTTATTCAAATGGGCGGACGAGTGCTTGGTGGAAGAGGTAGAAGATATGAAATCGGTGATGAGTGACATGACCAAAGGCATATCAGATCTGAGAGTAGACGTTGGTCGGTTGGAGAAAGAACTCGGTAAAGCGGAAAAGATGAAGTGTTTGATGTTTCCAGTGGTGGTTTGTGGGTTTGGTATGGCCATATTTTGGCACTATTTCTTTGCGTAGTCATGTGTTGTAATCATAATTTAGACGCAATGTTTTTAGTAACTCAGCTATTACGTTCAATGCAACTCAGCCAGTACGTTAATTAATTCATAATCAAACAATAACCCAGCCATAATACGAGTATTCGTCAGTCATAACGTTTTAATAACTCAGTTATAACGTTCACTGCAATTCAGCCGTTACGTTAATTAAGTCACTATCAAACAATAACCCAGCCATAATATGAGTATTCGTCAGTCATAATGTTTTAATAACTCAGTTATAACGTTCACTGCATCTCAGCCGTTACGTTAATTAAGTCATAATCAAACAATAACCCAGCCATTATATGAGTATTCGTCAGTCAGATAATAAGATAGTAACTCAGCTATAACGTTCAGTGGAAGTCAGTCATAATCAAACAATAACATAAACAATAACTCAACCATAATATGAATATTAGTCAGCCATAAAAAGAGACATACATAAATTTCTGGTTCGACATACATAAGTTTAGGTTCAAAATCACTCTTCCCTTTCCGGACATACACACATTAGTGGAGTAGTTTTCCCATCTCCAACCACATTGAACACAAATAAGTCTCCTATGGCGCATCTGTTAGCACGACAGAACTTTCTCCAGCCTCTTCTGATGTAATACATGCCGTCTGCTTCGCTAAATCGCAAACTCACAGTCCATGAATTTCCCTCTTTGTTGACAAGTATTATCTCTTGGCATTGTTTGTTCAAAGCAGTACAAGTCGTAGCTCCCTCAGAAAGATACTGCAAACACAGAACGTAAAGACACGAACAGATCAAA
>NW_026014520.1:0-53858 GCF_020379485.1 Brassica napus
AGTTTTCGCCTTGCATAAATTCGCTTCTTTACCCGCACCCTCTCGGTGATTCCTACGGACCAGTTCCACCTTTGCTGAAAAAACAAACATTTTAAAAAAGATTTAAAAAAAAATAATAATTATTTAATTAACAATATAAAATTAATAATATGTAAATATAATTACCGCAAAACATTTAAACCACGTCGTCTTGACGTGATCGGGAGTCATGGGTCCAGTTGGATAAAGGCCGTCATAATATCCCTTCATCGTCTCTGAAACGCTCCGGCTAACACGGTTGTTAGCCCCAAACCTGCAAATATAACAAATTTGTTAAAAAAATTGATCAAAGATTTAAATTTTAAATTAATAATTTTATGTACTTACCAATAAGTACCGGGGGTCTATCGGGGTCCAGAACGTGTAAACCCTCTCGTCCGGGCTGGGCAAGCAAATCCTCGACGGTGTATCTTGCGAATGGTGCATGAGCTGGCACCCGCAAATCGGGATGAACTGCAGCTGGTGGGGCAGGCTGATCCGGGGCGACAGGTGGAGCTCGTGGGGGAGGCATCTGAGATGGAAGAGGAGGAGGGGTCGAAGGAACTCTCCGAGATGTGTGAGAGTCTGGAACTGTCCCGGAGAAGACGATGGACCGCTAGAGGAAGATCCATCGCCAACAAATCTGCATACGTAGGTGCAGGAGCTGCTGGTCTCGGTCTAGGAGCCATCTAGAAAATTTAAAAAAATTAAATTATATATATCCTAAACGAATTGGTTAAAATAATTTTCTAAACTAATCATCTAAACTAATTCCGTTAACTAATCACCTAAACTAATTCCCTAAACTAATCACCTAAACTAACAACCTAAACTATAAAAAAAAAAAAAGGATAGAGAGAGAAAGTTACCTTAGAGGGGGAGAGGAGTTAGGGAGGAAGATACGAGCAGTGCTCGTATCTTCGACTTCTCCCATATATATAAAAACGGTTTCCTTCGTCGTAACTTCCTCGTAACATTACGACGAAGTTACCAGGCCCGTGTTTTTCCATTTACGACGAAGTTACCAGGCCCGTGTTTTTCGATTTACGACGAAATTACGTCGAAACATTGGTTTACGACGAATTTACAAGGCCCACGTTTACGACGAAGTTACCAGGCCCGCGTTTTTCCATTTACGACGAAATTACGTCGAAAAATCGGTTTACGACGATTTTACAACGCTTAACCCTAAACACCGAGAATGAAATCCCTAAACCCAAGTCACATATCATCTAACATCATATCTCTTCTTCTCTACTACTTTGTGCTCTTTCTCCAACTTAAACTCTAAAACCCTAAAACTCCAAATAAGTTTTTTTAAATTAACACAAATACATATTATATAAAACAACATTTGTTACACATACATTAGGATGGTAAAAAAACAATATTTCTTTAAACATACGTTACAATAGAGAAATACAACATCAGAGACATATATTACATCACTCTAAATCGTTTTCGTTCTCATCAATATTACATCACTCTAAATCGTTTTCGTTCTCATCACTATCATTACAATCATCATCGTCGCTTCTCTCGAACAGGTCTTCACGTGCTTCATCTGTCGCATCTTCGGGAATATCTTCATATTGAAAGTTTTGCGGGTCGATCAAAAGGATTTCATCAGTTGGTTGTTCTGGTACCTCAACTTCATTGATAGCGCCTTCTTCTTGCAAGGGCGGTTCTTCTCCAGCGACAATGCGTCCACGAGGTGTAATTTGCATCACTAATCATATCTTGAACCCTATCATGATCTACCATCTGCTCATGATCTTGATGATAATTATATCCATTATGCAAATGATTCGGTTCTTCACTATGATGACCATCCTCAAAATTATTATTACTACTACTAGCTTCATTTCCCCCATAACCCTCTCCATGTTGATACCAAATGTAGTATTGTGGTGTAAATCCTCTGTTTACTAAATGCTTCCATACAGTTTCACTACGTGCAAATTTTGAATTCTTGCATTTCCGACAGGGGCAGAACATCTTACCGCTTTCCTGTGTGATCGGTGTACAGCCCGCCTGGTGCATGAATGTCTCTAGCCCGCTCAGAAATGCGTTTGTCACCCTCCCGTCAGAATCTTTGTGCAAATACATCCAACTCCGTAACTCGTAAATACTACCGCCACCGGCCATTTTTTCTTAGATTTTTTTTTCAAATTTTTTTTCTGATTTTCTTTCTGATTTTTTTTCTCCCGTTTGTGTGTTGTGAGGAAGAGAGTTGTGGGAAATGACATATATATAGAGAAATTTTCGAGTTGGGTAGTTGAAAAATAACAACGATTTTACAAGGAATATTTTACATGGATTTTACATGGTTTTAACATATTATTTACAACGAATTTACGACGAAATTAGGTAAGTTAAAGCACATTGAATACACGTTTTCACCTAAATATAACGGTAACATGATTCGTTGTAATGTCGATGTAAAGTTTACTTTTCGACGTACTTGCGTCGTAATATTACATGGCGTTTACGACGAAATTTGGTTTCGTTGGTTTCGTCGTAATTGCGTTGTTAAGCCACCAGTTGCTATTTCTAAGACGACGATAAGGAACCTGTGTCGTTCGTCTATCTGCCAATTCAGTGGAATGACAAGGAGAAAGTGGACGGAAGTGCAGCTGGTTTGTACTTGAGAGGAACCTTTGACGATGGTTGGAGGTTCCTTTCAAGTATAAACCAACTGCACTTCCGTCCACTTCTCCTTGTCGCTCCACTGAATTGGCAGACAGACGAATGACTCATGTTCCTTATCGTCATCTTCGAAATAGTAATTGGTGGCTGAATGAGGAACATAGTCTAAACGCCATCAGGTTCGAGAGGAAGAGAGTTGTGTGTTGTGAAGAAGAGAGTTGTGGGAAATGACATATATATATATAGAGAATATAACAATGATTTTACAAGAAAAGTTTTACATGGATTTTACATTGAACATTTACAACGACTTTACAACGAATTTAGGTAAGTTAAAGCACATTGAATGCACGTTTTCACCTTTATATAACGGTAACATGATTCGTTGTAATGTCGATGTAACGTTTACAACTATTTCGCATTCCACGTACTTTCGTCGTAAACTTACATTGACTTTACGACGAAATCCTTTCGTCGTAAATTACCATGGAGTTTACGACGAAATAATGTCTCGTCGTAATTGCGTTGTAAAGCCCATGTAAAGTTACGAGGAAATAATTTCGTCGTAAACCGCCGTTGTTACTGCTACGTTTTCTTGTAGTGATTGTAAATAAGTTGGAAAACTTAAGAATATTTTATATTTGTACTCTTCTTTTAATAGAGTAGATATACATAATACATAAATGAATACAAATAAATAATAATATATAAAAATTATTTACAATATAACATTTAACATTTTAATTCAAAAAAAAAAAAATATAACATTTATCGTCCGCAATTCTTAAGCTAATTTAATAATAAGGAAGCTGCACTATACAAGCTACATCCCTTTGTACATGAGAAAACCAATTACAATGGACGATTATTCACGTCGTTGATAGAGGTCGACGAGCTACAAACGTCCTCCACTACACGAAACAGATATTTTAGTATCTGTGTACGTTTGAAGTGGTTCAGAGATTCTATGTTCATGATGCATTTCAAAAAAAAATGTATTTTATATTTTATACTACAGTTTGCACTACAATTTTGGACTTTTTGGTTATAAAAAAAAAGTAAAAGAAATTTAGATCCATTCATCTATTACCCAAATCCATTAGTATTTATTACATATATCATTTTTAATCGAATTTTTTGGATTCCTTTAGAAACTTTTACACAACATGGACTCACGGATGACACGAGTCCTGCAGCTTTTAGTATGTAAACGTATAATGGTGAAAAATGTGACGATTCCGTCAACTTAGCTAAAAACTAGACGTTACAACAATTACCACCCATCCATGTTAATCTAAAAGGCATTATAAATTCCAATGAGGCATAGCGTAGTTTCCACTACATTCAAAATATTATATCTATAAAATTTATCAAAGAAATTAAGAAGCGTTAATTTGGAGATGAAGCAAGTCTCTTCCAAGCTTGTATTGATGATTTCTCTTATTGTCAGTGTCTTCCGTAAGTAAACTAAGTATATGTCAACTATAGTTTCATCCTTTTGAGCAAAAGCATATGTCAACTATAGTTTAATACTGTCTTCCAAGAATATTTCTAAAGTTTTTATTTCGATGGACTTTCCATGGTCTCAACCGCCAATAACCTGTTTTTATTAGTGGAGCACTCAGTTGTTAAGAAGTTTGACAATAATTAGACTAACTAATTAATGATTAAATGCAGTCAGTGAATGAAAGTAGTGACTCAGTTTAGTTGGAAAGTTTTGTGTCCATTGACCGCATTTAGTTATTGTACATCCGTTTTTTTGACCTTAACGATTGTAGACCAAAACGTTCAACCTATATATTAATAACCTTACCAAAAATCACTGCTTCAAATACATTATAAAAAGCTAGGAAGAATTGATTAGCTTCACAACTGATAAACACAAAAACTTCTACCCAAAAATGAAGAAAGTGTTCCCTAACATTGTTCTATTGTCTTTTCTTCTCGGTGTTGCCTTCCGTAAGTATACTACTTATCATTCATTTCATAATATGATACACGCAATCGTATATATGTTTATACATGAATATATAATTAGAATATACATAAATGATTACTCCTGTCATTATACTATTCAGATATTAATGCTTGATTTTCCTCTCTTCATGGAATTTCAAGTTTGGCTATTCTGTTACGTACATTGATGATTTTTTATTTCCAATTATTTCATTCAGTTTTGAAAAAAAGAAGTTTTAGAGGCGTATTAAGGTTTATGTGAGAATTATAGTTTCCGTACAAAAAAATGTTAGAAGTAAAAGTATATATTATTGACGTGAACCTTTTGCAAGATGAAAAAGGTTTTATTTTGAATGGATAAATAATTTTCATTAAATAAAATAAACTAAAACTTAAGATTTCATTAAATAATAATATGTCATTAATATAATTTTTGATTCTTTAAAAATCATAAAATAAATGATATATCTAACAAGATCCATTATGGATGAATTAAAATTGTATAGTAATATCAATTTAAATTGATGCTATTTAAGATTAATAAATAATAGTATATTAACTTTCAATTAATAGAAAGTATCAAGTAATAGAAAAAATCTTAAAGATTTTGATTTTTTTTAAAAAAATATTTGTAACTATTGATTTCTCCCATATATGTATACTTATCAAATACCATAACATATTATATTTATTTTCTTTTGATTGTATAAAAGTTATTGCATTATTAATATTTTATTATAATAATTAATAGTTTGATCATTTATGAATAAATATGTTCAACCCGTAAATTAATGACATTTAGAATATAATTTAATACCATTGAGATATTCTAATATATCAAATTACACTAATAACATTGAATTACTAAAAGAAAATTAATATTACAATATATAATACTATTATAATATTGGTAAGATATTTAGTGAGTATTTTCATCATCTAAACTCCATTATAAAAGCTAGCTATGAAGAAAACATTAGCTTCACAATTGAGAACACAAAAACGTCTACCCCAAAAATGAAGAAAATGTTCCTTAGCTTTGTTCTATTGTCTTTTCTTATTGGTGTTACCTTCCGTAAGTATACTCCTTATCGTTCAAGTATACTCCTTATCGTTCATTTCACAATATGATACATGCAATCGTATGTATGTTTATACACGAATATATAATTAGAATTTTCATAAATAATTATTAATTTATGCTAATCTATGTTCTAGAGGCGTGTAAGGTTTATGTCATGTGGAAATTATAGTTTTCGTATGAAAGAAAAGTTGGTAGTGAAAGTAGAGAGACTTTTATTATTAATACTTATTTTTACTAATTTTTTTAAGTTCCATTTTCCTTCTCAAACTAGATTTGACCCAAAACGTGCAAACTAGTGGTATAAACTAAACTTTATAAATCATTTCGTTTTGTTGACAAAACAACCAACCATGTTTGGACTAACACATTATTCGTATGCATGACAAGATCTTGCAAATGGAGCCGACGTGAATCATCAAGGGCAATGTGATTCAGACCTTGAGTGTTATACCATGCGTAGTTGTCAGAGAGGTCCAGGATATTGCGATCAGAAAGACGGAAAGTGCAAGTGTCCAAAATTACAATCCGTGGATACAAATGGGGCGGACGTGAATCATCAAGGGCAATGTGACTCAGATCTTAAGTGTTACACCATGCGTAGTTGTCAGAGAGGTCCAGGATATTGCGATCAGAAAGACGGAAAGTGTAAGTGTCCTAAATTACAAGTTGTGGATACAAATGGAGCGGGCGTGAATCATCAAGGGCAATGTGACTCAGACCTTGAATGTTATACCATGCGTAGTTGTCAGAGAGGTCCAGGATATTGCGATCAGAAAGACGGAAAGTGTAAGTGTCCTAAATAGAGAAACAAATAAACATGACAAGAACACATATGAGTCTTATGTACCCGACTTAAACATGGGCAATTTGTATCAAACTGCCCAAGTATAAAATATGTATCCCAAAAATAAATAAATATATTATTAAAAGACTATTCATGACTGTTATCTTTCGAATCATTTTTATAGTATTTACTTTTATTGCAATTCTTGTTATACCAATACATTCCCTGGACATAATGGTCACACACGATTTTACTTTAACACTAAAGTATTGTGTTTTGTGACTTGGGTATCTATTCTATTAAAAAAGAATCACTCTGAAAAAATCTACTTATACAAGGTTGTTTGGACTATTTCCTAAGAGTTAATAATTTCATGGTCCTAATTAAATTTCTCCTAACAATATATTTTCATAAATTTCTCTGATTTTCTTTAGATATTATAAGTGTGTCACTCCTATATTTATGGTAACTACTATATTACCTTCTATAAATCTCACCCCTTGATTATAAATTTCTCCATTTAGTTATTGATATCCCATATACGATTTACTAACCAACATTTTTTTTGATGCAATAATATATAAACTCGTGGGTCCATAGACTAATCTATTATGTATGTGACCATATATATATTATATAATGTTTATTTTAATTCTTAAATTCATATCTCTATAAAACGAATGGTATGGTGCATATCACCATTAAATAGTACATGCCATTTGAATTAAAATAGTCTGGTAAGTAATACATGTATTTTTTTTAAAATGAGTTAATGAATTATGATAAATAATTATCACAAAATCATGTTTTACTATAGAACCGATCAAACTTAGTAGTATATTATATTATTTTCAGTTCATAAAAAACGATATTAACATATAAGTACTGAACAAATTTGAAAAAATGCATATGAAGTTAGTTAAAAATTATCCTCGGGCCAACTTATTTAATTGAGTTTTTACTATAATTCAGATACAACCACTTAAACTATATTATGGAAAATTAAAAAATACAAATAATTTAGAAAATATTGCTCCATATTCTCTCTTTTTTTTATAAAAAAATAAGTTGACTTGATTTTTACTTATGAAGCACAATTACTAAAATCCAAAATAATGATTAGTATTTTTTTTTGGGCAACAAATAATGTTTAGTATAAAAGATGCTTAAATACAAGTCCACTTCTGTAATTCAGTTTAAATAACAAAATAAATTTACAAATATAATTAGGTCCAGAATTAATATTTATATTATTTAAGTTTCAAGCTTGCAGGTTTCCGCGGGTTATTCAATCATATATTATATACTAAACACATTGAGATTGGTATAAACTCTTCACTAAATTTGGAATACCTAAGTTAAACAAGATTTTTCTCTTTTGAAAAGGTATTAACCCTGTGTTTCAAAGCTTGATTCAAAAGTTTGAATTGAGTTTAGAAAAAACATCATCCAATTTATATGAGATTTTATCGGTTCAACTAATATTGGATAGCGGGTTAATGATAGTTTTTATGATTTTACCGATTTTTATCAGATTTTTATATATAAGATTTTAATAAAATTCAGACCAGATTTATATGAATCACCTGATTTACTTCTGAGACTGTAGGTTTGATTCGGGTATGAAAACACTGCTAAAACTATTAAAAGTTCTACAATATATATACTATTAGATTAGCCCAAAATCTACCAAATAAATTTTTTGTCTCATCAACTCAACAAATATAACTCTTACAAAATACACACAAAATGCAACGATGACGTTGTAACATAAGAATACACATATAAAATCTAAAATAAACTATTTGATAAATTATATAATTTTAAACTAAAATTCTTTTACTTTTTCTATATAATAACACTTTATAACTTAATAATATACTTCAAAACATCAAAACCAAAATAATAATTCATATCAAACAATATTCTTAATCGGAAAAAAAACCCGCGCTTTTGAAGCGCGGATCAAAATCTAGTACTAATTAAATGTAAACAATCTAAAGACATTCAATACCGTAACCAATTTTCCATTTAAACTATCAAAAATTCTAAATTCTAAATTCTAAATCATTAAACCCAATTCAAACGCAAGAGAATGTAAGATCATCATTTATATAAGAGATATCCAAGAAACTGGGATTGGGATGGGACTCTCAAAAGAGAAAAAAAGGAAAACAAGATTCGCAAGTCATGAAGAACTTGTATCAGCACCAATGGTCAAAAGGAATCCAACCAGAACTAAGAAGAAGACTCATCAAATGATAACGACCTCCTTCATGGCTCGAATGATAATTTCACATCCTGTAGAACGTTTTGTGAGTTTATTAACCTTCTCCCATGTTTCTGATTCCAGAACATCTCGAGGATCATAAGTTGTGGGGCTCAGAATGAGTTTCTTTAGCACTGCTGAATTTCCAAGAAAGTAACTTGTTGCTTTCATCTTCCCTTCCTCCAATTCAAGTTTTTCTTGTATCTCAACACACTCAAGAGTCGATGACACACACCGTGGCACATCTGTGAGTTCCAATCCCTCCCCCATCTCCTCTGAGTGAACAACCTTCTTCAAACACAAAAAAGGCTAAGTTTTCAATAATACACATCCATAAAACATAAAGAAAAAATGGCTTTACCAAGACTAGGTGTTTCAGATTGGGGAAACACTCAAGAAAGGCTGGCAAAAACTGCAATAAATTGCTATGGAACATTGCTTGTAAACGGGACAAGTTGTTGAACTTGGGAATCATTTCTGCTTGTGAGTAATACTCAAGGGCCTGCAACACGAATATATTTAATATAGAAGTGAAAGGTATTAAATAAGTCCATGAATATATAAATATGCACCTTAACTGTTTTGGCAGAGATGATCATATGCCTAACACTCGATATCCCATTGAGAAAATCACGGATCTCATTGCTCTTTGCTAAGTTCCAGGGATTAAAGATCACGCCAAACTTGACAAAAAACTTGATATCAAGCTCAACCACCAACAAAGAAGTCAGGTTCTTTACCACAATGCTATCAAATTGATCCTCTCCGAGACTCATATGCTTTAGCCCCGGAGCATCAATCTCAAGCGTGCAATTCACTCTCGACCTGCAATCCCTAACCTGCCTAAGCGGCAGCACACGGAACCTCTTCAAACTCTGAGCCCTCACACGCATAACCGTAAATTCATCATAGGCAACTGCATAATCATCATCCAGATCTCTCAACAAGGCCAGCTCCTCGAGAACAGGACACCCTGAGAGAAGCTTCTCCAGATGCACACGCCATTTAACCTCTTCAAGATGCATGAATTTAAGACAAGGCATGAAAACAAAACCAGGATCATCAAGACCAGAAGACGTGAGCTTCAAGTAAACCAATGTCTTGCTCGTGTAGAGATTCATAGGCATGAAGTCGACACAAGGATGGTGAAAAGAGTCGTCCTCTATATCATAGGTACTACTCTCAACATCGAGATGCTGCGTCCCCCGGTCAATCATTATACCGATCCGATCCCTGAACCCGTCTATCATCGTGTCTCTGCACTTAACCTTGACTTTAAACAGCTTTGACTCAGGGCTAGACTCGAGAAGCTTGTCAATGAAGCTTAAGAAGCTTAAGAGCATTTCATCAGCATCATAAGGAATGGCAGATAAGTTTAAGTCAAGACCGGGAACGTTTAGATACAGATTCTTCCATCTTGTTGACAAAACACTTGTCTGCACCGATTGTTTTGACGGAAGGAAAGAGAGTATTTGAGTAAGCAATGATTCCGGCAATTCGCTAATCCTATCGATCCCAGACATCACCTTAAGAGCATCAAAAAACAACATATAAAAAAGAGATCTTGATCGAATCCTAGGCGTTGAAGAGTTTCTCTAATCAATCACAATACAAATGAAAAGAAAGACTCGATGGGGGTTTCTGAGGAACTCACCGTGGATTGGGTTTGAGTCGCCGGCGGATTCTATCGGCGGGAGTGATCGAAAGCGAGAGAGAAAAGTGATAACTTTTCTTTGTCTGAAGACGGAACTGTCGAACTGATTGTTCAGAATTTATACGGAACTGATTGTTCCGGTTCCATGAGAGCGTTTTAAAAAATGAAGGCTGTCTTTATTGTCTATATATTATATATATTTCTTTTAATTTTTTGACAAAAAAAAAACAATATTTATTTTATTCGTTATATTTTCATGTTGAATGTCATTGTAAAATTCATGGAAATCGATTGTAATAGTAGAGTATTTTCAGGAAAATTGCATATTTTCCATTATCAGCATTAATTTTTATATTTAGGAGATTTTATATCTAACCAATCTTCCCAAAAATCAATTTTTGTGGCTAATTAGAAAAGCAAATGAAAAAGGAATATAATAACAAGGGATCTGTTTACAAATTGCATTTAATAAATCATAAATACTAATATTTTTAAGAATGAATATTCGATCTGATCCGGTATATGTATATATACATATATTCAAAGAATTATATATTTATATAATATAATTATTATATTTTATGTAATTTTACAATTTTTATTTATTAAATTGATTATTTTAGCTATTAGAGTGTTAAAAATATATAAATGTTTATTTTTAATAGTGATTTAAACATTGTAATAAGGTTTTATTATTTTAAAATTTTATTTGTTTCTGTTGTTTTTAAATTTTTATTTCTTATACACGAATCGAATCATATATCTAATTAAAATATATTTTTTATGGACATTCGAGCACAGAAAATTCGGGATAAATGTGAATCAAATCGAATTGTATAATTAATTTATTCGGACAGATCAGATCACAAAATCCTTTAAAACTCTTAATATTCGATTCATGTCCACTCCTACCTGGTAGCTAGACGACTCCTATGATGAAGCATTCTTTTCAGCTGACATGTTCCGGCTGCAGCAGCAGCCATACCTGAATCGTGAATTAACCTAACCACGTTCAGGAATGACAGAACCAAACTCAAAAAAAAAAAAATTGCCATCTCAATATAAAGAGTAAAAGACTTCTCAATGTAGAAAACACATTTTCTCTCGACTTCTTCTTTCTTTCACTCTGTTTTTTCTCTACAATAGCATGTTTATTTTATACCATTTTCAGGAATTTATATTTTATAGTTCATATAAAGTATTTTCTTATCGATAAATGATTCAGATGAAAAGAATTAAAATCGAGAAAATTTGATATTTAAAAGTATAAAACATGTAAAACCAAATTTAAGAGAGTGCAATATCATCATTATCAAAACATCCAAGAAACTGAGATTGGGACTTTTGGAAGAAAAAAAGAAGAAGATTCGCAGTCATACTGACGATGGTCAATGGAATCCAACCAGAACTAAGAAGAAGACTCATCAAGTGATAACAACCTCCTCCTTCATGGCTCGAATGATAATTTCACATCCTGTGGAACGTTTTGTGAGTTTATTAACCTTCTCCCATATCTCTGATTCCACAACATTTCGAGGATCATAAGCTGTGGGACTCAGGATGAGTTTCTTCAGCACTGCCGAGTTTGCAAGAAAGTAACTGGTTGCTTTCATCTTCCCTTCCCCCAATTCAAGTTTCTCTTGTATCTCAACACACTCTAGAGTCGATGAGACACACCGTGGCACATCTGTGAGTTCCAATCCCTCCTCCATCTCCTCTGAATGAACAATCTTCTTCAAACACAAAAAGGCTAAGTTTTCAATAATACACATATCCATAAAACATAAAGAAAAAGTGTTTTACCAAGACTAGGTGTTTGAGATTGGGGCAACACTCAAGAAAGGCTGGAAGAAACTGCAATAACTTGCCATGGAACACTACTTGTAAACGGGATAAGTTGTTGAACTTGGGGATGATTCCTGCTTTTGAGTAATGTTCAAAGGCATGCACTGTCATCCCAAAGATGATCATATCTCTTACACTCAATATCCCATTGAGAAACTCGCGGATCTCGTTGCTCTTTGATACGTTCCATGTATTAAAAAGCACGCCAACCTTGACAAAAAAACTTGATATCGAGCTCAACCACCAACAGAGAACTCAGGTTCTTTACCACAATGCTATCAAACTGATCATCTCCGAGACTCATATGCTCAAGCCCCGGAGCATCAATCTCAAGCGTGCATTCCACTCTGGAATGGTAATCCCCAACCTGCCTAAGCGGCAGCACACTAAACCTCTTCAAGCTCTGAGACCTCACAAGCATAACCCCAAATTCATCATTCCCAATTGCATAATCATCATCCATATCCCTCAACAAGGTCAGCTCCTCAAGAACAGGACACCCTGAGAGAAGCTTCTCCAGATGCACACGCCATTTGACTTCTTCAAGATGCATGAATTTAAGACAAGGCATGTAAACAAAACCAGGATCCATAAGACCAGAAGAGGAGAGCTTTAAGTAAACCAATGTCCTGCTCGTGAGGAGATTCATAGGCATCATGTCAACAATAGGATAGAGAGAATTGTCGTCCTCGAAATAATAGATACTGCTCTCAACATCGAGATGTTGTGTCCCCCGGTTAATCATTGTACCGATCCGGTCCTTGAACCCATCTATCATTGTGTCTCTGCACTTAACCTTGACTGTAAACAGACTTGACTCAGGGCTAAACTCGAGAAGCTTGTCAATGAAGGTTAAGAACACTTCGTCAGCATCATAACGAATAAAAGAGCAGTTTAAGTCAAGACCAGGAACACTTAGATACAGATTCTTCCATCTTGTCGACAAAACACTTGTCTGGACCGATTGATTTGTCGGAAGGTATGAGAGTATTTGAGTTAACAGTGACTCCGGCAACTCGCTGATCCTATCTCGCCCAGACATCACGAAAGAAGACCCTAACAGTATAATAATTAAAAAAAAAAGAGATCTTGATCGAATCCTAGGCGTTGAGTTTTTCTAATCAATCACAAAACTTAAAGACTACAAATGAAACGAAAGTGATCTAAAGTTTCTGAAGAACTCACCGTGGATTGGATTTGCGTCACCGGCGGGAGTGATCTAAAGTGAGAGAGAAAAGTGGTAACCTTTTTGTCTGAAACGGTACCGATATCGTTTAGTACTTGTACGTTTGAAGCAGTTACGGTTCCATCTTCAAAAGAGCGTTTCAAAAGTAAAGTGTATTTATTGTATATTTATAAATATCTACTAGACTAAATAATAATCCGGCCTAATTATTAGTTTCGTTATTTTTAATAAAAACACATTAATGTACTTCTGTTTTTTCTCTACAATAGCATGTTGAACTTGTAGTATTTAACTATTTATACCATTTTCAAGAATTTATATTTTATAGTTCATATAAAGTATTTTTTTATCGATAAATGATTCAGATGAAAAGGATTAAAATCGAGCTGAATAAACTCAAAAAAAAATTGATATTTAAAAGTATAAAACATATAAAACCAAACTTAAGAGAATGCAAGATCATCATTATCAAAACATCCAAGAAACTGAGATTGGGACTGTTGGAAGAAAAGAAAAAAGATTCGCAGTCATACTGACAATGGTCAATGGAATCCAACCAGAACTACGAAGACTCATCAAATGACAACGACCTCCTCCATGGCTCGAATGACAATTTCACATCTTGTGGAACGTATTGTCAGTTTATTAACCTTCTCCCATATTTCTGATTCCGCAACATTTCGAGGATCATAAGCTGTTGGGCTCAGGATGAGTTTCTTCAGCACTGCCGAGTTTCCAAGAAAGTAACTGGTTGCTTTCATCTTCCCTTCTTCCAATTCAAGTTTCTCTTGTATCTCAACACACTCAAGACTCGATGAGACACACTGTGGCACATCTGCGAGTTCCAATCCCTCATCCATCTCCTCTGAATGAACAACCTTCTGCAACCAACACAAAACAAAAAAAAAAGAGCTGGGTTTTCAAAAAACACACATCCATAAAAAAAAAACATAAGGACAAGAGTAATGGTTTTACCAAGATTAGGTGTTTCAGATTGGGGCAACACTCAAGAAAGGCTGGCAGAAACTGCAATAACTTGCCATGGAACACTGCTTCTAAACGGGACAAGTTGTTGAACTTGGGGATAATTCCTGCTTTTGAGTAATGTTCAAAGGCATGCACTGTCATCCCAGAGATGATCATATGTCCAACACTCGATATCCCATCGAGAAACTCGCGGATCTCATTGCTCTTTGATACGTCCAAAGTATTAAAAAGCACGCCAACCTTGACAAAGAACTTGATATCAAGCTCAACCACCAACAAAGAAGACAGGTTCTTTACCACAATGCTATCAAACTGATCATCTCCGAGACTCATATGCTCTAGCCCCGGAGCATCAATCTCAAGTGTGCATTCCACTCTGGAATGGTAATCCCTTACCTGCCTAAGCGGCAGCACACTAAACCTCTTCAAGCTCTGAGACCTCACACGCATAACCATAAATTCTTCATCGGTACGTGCATAGTCATCATCATCCAAATCCCTCACCAAAGTCAGCTTCTCAAGAACAGGACACCCTGAGAGGACTTTCTCCAGATGCACACGCCATTTAATTTCTTCAAGATGCAAGAACCTAAGACAAGGCATGAAAACAAAACCAGGATCACCAAGACCAGAAGAGGAGAGCTTCAAGTAAACCAATGCCTTGCTCGTGTAGAGATTCATAGGCATGAAGTCTACACCAGGTAAGGCATGACCAAAAGAGTCCTCGTAATAATCTGTACTGCTCACAACATCAAGATGCTGTGTCCCGCGGTCAATCACTGTACCGATCCGGTCGCTGAACCCGTCTATCAACATGCCCCTGCACTGAACCTTGACTTTAAACAGACTTGACTCAGGGCTAAACTCGAGAAGCTTGTCAATGAAGCTTAAGAAGCTTAAGATCACTTCGTCGCGAATAACAGAGCAGTTTAAGTCAAGACCGGGAACGCTTAGATACACATTCTCCCATCTTTTAGACAAAACACTTGTCTGCACCGATTGTTCTGTCGGAAGGTATGAGAGTATTTGAGTTAACAATGATTCCGGCAACTCGCTGATCCTATCTCGCCCAGACATCACGAAACGAAACCCTAACAGCATCGACAAACAACAAACAGCATTACAAAAAAAAAAAAAGAGAGATCTTTGATCGAACCCTAGGCGTTGAAGAGTTTCTCTAATCAATCATAAGACTTGAGACTACAAATGAAACGAAAAGATTCGAAGGGTTTCTGAGGAACTCACCGTGGATTGGATTTGAGTCGCCGGAGGATTATATTGGCCGGAGTGATCGAAAGTGAGAGAGAAAAGTGGCAAAACAAGCGGTTACGGTTCCATCTTCAAAAGATCGTTTCGAAACTAAAGGCTTGTCTTTATTGGAGTATTGAATATTTCTTTTAGTAAAATATTCTTTTTATTATTGCCATTGGAAAATTCATGAAAATCGGTTGTAGTAATCGAGTATTTTCAGGAAAATTGCATATTCTCCGTTATAAATGTTGTGATTTTTTTTTTTTTTTGTATTTTGTGAGATTTGATATCTAAACAACCTTTCCAAAATTCAGTTTTGGTTGTCAATTAGAAAAGGAAATGAAAAAGGAAAATATAATAACAATTTTGGATTTTTGGGTTATAAAAAAATTAAAAGAGATTCAGATCCATTCATTTATCACCCAAGTTACCCTCCAACTGTTTTATTACGTAAACGTATAGCTCGGCCAGTAGTGATGAACAGGTTGAGGAATCCGTTAACGTAGCTAACAAGTAGATGTTTCAAACAATTACCACCATCCATGTTAACTTTTTTTTTTTTGATAATCCAGGTATCCGGACCTCTCACTTAATCCGACTATCCCACCGCGTCCAACCGAAACTGGCGAGAAAGGTCCTGGAGGCCAAACGGAAACCATGTTAAATCCGCTGTAGTCGGGACTCGAACTCGTGATGGCGGGCACCTCAGCCGAGGTTCCTTTACCACCAGACCACGAGGCCCGGTTTTGCATTTCATAGTTTCCACTACATTCAAAATCTTACAACCGTAAAATTGATCAAGAATCGTTATCGTGGAGAATGAAACAAGTTTCTTTCAAGCATGTGTTGCTCGTTTCTCTTCTTGTCACTATTTTCCGTAAGTAAACCAAGTATATGTCAACCATAGTTTAATACTGTTTTCCAAGAATCTTTCAGAAGTTTTATTTTGGATGGACTTTGCATATTTTCGACCGTCAATAACCTGTTTTTTTTGGTGGAGCACTCGGTTATTGAGAAGTTTCACAACAATTAGACTAACTAATTAATGAGAAGTTGAGAACATTCCCAATGATAAAAATGCAGTCAGTGAATGAAAGTATTGACTCAGTTTAGTTGGAAAGTTTCGTGTCCATTGACTGCATTTAGTTATTGTACATCCGTTTTTATTTTGACCTTGACGATGGTAGACCAAAAATTTCAACCTAATTATTAATAAGCTTACCAAAAACACTACTTGAAATACATTATAAAAAGCTAGGAAGAATAGATTAGCTTAACAATAGAAAAACACAAAAAAAAAGCTACCCAAAAATGAAGAGAGTTTTCCTTAACTTTGTCCTATTGTCTTTTCTTCTTGGTGTTGCCTTCGGTAAGTATAACTTATCGTTCATTTTCTAATTTGATACATGAAATAGTACATATGAATACACGAATTTATAACTAGAATATACAGAAATAATTACTCCTGACATTATACTATTCAGATATTAATGCTTGCTTTCCTCTCTTCATGGAATTTCAAGTTTGACTATTCAGTTACGTTGATGATTATTTTATTTCTTGAAAGTGGTAAACATGTAATTTTTCCATTATTATATTCAATTAATATATATATATAAATAAATATATACTATGTTTTAGAAGCGTATTAAAGTTTATGTGGGAATTAGTTTCCGTACATAAAAAATGTTAGCAAGAAAAGGAGATATTGTGAACCTTTTGCAAGATGACAAATGTTTTATTTTGAATGGAGAAATAATTTTCATTAAATCAAATAAACTAAAACTTAAGATTTTCATTAAATAATTATATGTTAGTAATATTATTTTTGATTTTTTCTGATATTATAAAATAAATTATATATCTAACAAGATCCATTATGTATGCATTAAAATTGTATAGTAATATCAATTTAATCTGATACTATTTAAGATCAATAAATAATATATTAACTTTCAATTAATAGAAAATATCAAGTAATAGAAAAAACTTAAAATTTTGAAATCTTAATAAAATTATCTGTGACTATTGATTTCTTCCTTATATGTATATTTATCAAATACCAACATTTTGTATTTATTTTCTTTTGATTATATAAAATGTATTGCATTATTAATATTTTATTAAAAGTATTAATAATTTGATCATTTGTATTTATTACTATTTTATTGATTATATAAATAAATATGTTTAACTCATAAATTAGTTACATTTAGAATATAATTTAATACTATGATATATTCTTTACTTAAAAATGAATTTAGTAAAAGAATTCTAATATATCAAATTACACTAATAACATTGAATTACAAAAGAAAATTAATATTACAATATATATTAGTGAATATGTTCATCATCTAAAATACATTATAAAAGCTAGCTATGAATAATAAATTAGCTTCACAATTGAGAAACACAAAAACTTCTACCCCAGAAATGAAGAAAGTGAACCTTAACTTTGTTTTATTATCTTTTTTTTCTTGGTGTTGCCTTCCGTAAGTATACTACTTATACTACTTATTACACCAAAAAAAAAGGTATACCACTTATTGTTTTTTTTTGGTGTAAATGTTAAGTTAATTTTTTTTTTAAATCAAAAAAAAAAGTATACTACTTATTGTTCATTACACAATATGATATATGCAATCGTATATCTGTTTATACATGAATATACATAAACTTATGCTATCGAAATCTCTGTTCTAGAGGCGTTTGAGGTTTGTCATGTGGGAATTATAGTTTTCGAATGAAAGAAAAGTGGTAGTAAAAGTAGAGACTTTTATTATTAATACTTATTTTTACTAATTTTTTCAAACGATATATTTGACCCAAAACATGAAAACTAGTGGTGTAAACTAATCTTTATAAATCATTTTGTTTTGTTGACAATCCATGTTTGGACTAACACATTATTCATATGCATGACAAGATCTTGCAAATGGAGCGGACATGAATCATTTAGGGAAATGTAAAATTGACGTTGAGTGCTATCACATACCTAGTTGTCAATAGGTCAAGGATATTGCGACAACAACGGAGTTTGTAAGTGTCCTATATTACAATGTCACGCAAACCCTGACTGCCTTGGCATGCGTTGTTTTCCCAGAGCTCCACCATATTGCAACAACGGAGTTTGTAGGTGTCCTAAATTACAAGCGGTGGAGACGAAGAAACGCACAAATGGAGTCGACCTGAATCATCTAGGGGAATGTGACACTGACCTTGAGTGCTATACTATGCCTAGTTGTAACAGAGGTAATGGTTATTGCGATCAGAAAGACGGAAAGTGTAAGTGTCCTAAATAGAGACACAAATATAAATAGAGACACAAATAAACATGAGTAGAGCATATATGAGTATTATGTTCCCGACTTGAAGCAATTTGTATCAAACTGCCCAAGTATGATATATGTATCCAAGAAGATAATAAATCTCCTATATATTATTTGTGAAACGTTACAACTTCTTTTGTATCCACATGTCATCACTAGGATGATTCTTAGAATTGTTAGAGAAATAGGTTGGTCCATCTAATTATATAATAAACTTTTTATTAAACTAACCATAAATTCATTATTAATGTCATTTATTATTTCCTTAAATAAAGATTACGGAATTGCCTAATGTGGGTAAAGTATATATGACAATTAATGATTTTGAATAATAAAGATCTGATAAAAACAAATGTATCTTCTATCAATTTCGTTTAATTTAAAACTATTAAAATAATTTTTAAAAAAACACAATAACCATATTATAAAAATTTAGATTTTTCTGTATATTTTATATTTTGAATTTTTAAAAATGACTATAAATTATTAAAACTGTTAAAAGTCTCACATTCAAATTTTGCGATCCATGGTTTAAAATTTTTGTTATGACAAAATACAAATGATTACAAAATCATATAAGTAAAAGTCTAATTTATTTAATCATTAAGATTTAAAATATATATGTATATATATATCATTCTAAATTAAACTATAAACCATATTGAATAAATAAATATTTTAGTTTCAAAATTTACTTTGAATAATTTTTTTTGATAAAAGTTTTGAACTAACATTGATAAATTTTTTTAAATTATCAATTACTAAAATTATTGATCCCACAATGAAAATTTTGTTATCAGTAATTTAAAGTTTTTGCTATTAAAAATACACATGATAAAAAAAACATATGAGTAGAAAGCATCATTTTAAAAAAATAAAATAGACATTAATATTAAAAATATATTGTGTATGTTAATATCATTTAAATTTAATTACATATCCTACCAAATTTTTTAAAAAATGTTTGGATTAATAAAATTGATTTATACGTTCGCACCAATTTAATTATATATGTAATAGTTACTGACTTTTAATTATTTAATATATATTTATTATTTCATAATATGTAAGAATATATAATACATAAAATAATTTATATATATAATGTTTATTCCGCGCAAGGCGCGGATCTTAATCTAGTATATTATTAAAAGACTAATCATGACTGTTATCTTTAGAATCAATTTTAGTTTTTATTGCAGTTCTTGTTGTACCAATACATTCTCTAGACATAATGGTCAACACGATTTTACTTGACACTAAAGTTCTTGTCTCCTATAGTGTTGTGTTTGTGACGTTGGTTAGATTATCTGGGTTTGGGCCCGGTTTTGGGCAAAAAGAAAATCCGACCCGACGTTAAACCAGAAGAATCTTTTCAGTAGTACATTGTTTTTAGCAAAGACATTGTTAGATGGGATTAGATTCGCACTCTTCTATTTACGGCAATAAAAAACTAAGAGTTTCCTGACATAGAAGCAAGTTAAAATCCAAAAGTCAAAACAAAAGAGTACGAATCTAATTTAAATTTCTAGTGTGAATTCTACTCTAATGTCATGAAAGCTGGCCGTTGACGAGTAAAGTCTTGATAAGCGAATCTCAATACTGGATATTCTCCAAAATCTTAAACTCCTCCCATTTTTCATTTTTCTCCGATTGCTTCGATTTCGTTTTTGATTAAAAGACAAAACGGAAGTCACTGGTAATGTCCTCATTCTGCTTTGTCCGAATCCAATTACTTGAAATTCGATTCTTGTCAATTCACTAAGTGTTTCTTTTTTGAGTTTCAGAATCTTTCCCTCTTGTAGACATGAGAAACCACCAACCATCCGTTGCAGTCCTGGTGACTCTTGTAGTAGTATTATATCTTTGTGGAGGAACAGTGGAATCTCATAAAGACCAACCTTTATCAGGAATTGCTATCCATGAAACAACATTCCATCTCAATGACAAAGCTCATGTCAAAGCCTCTCCAACACTTCTTGGATCTAATGTAATAACCATTTAGATCCTTTCATACTCTTTGATGAAAAATTCCTAAACTTCAATAATCTGGCAGGGTCAACATAGTGAATTGGTGTTGGTGGAGTTTAGCTCTCCACACCCATCAGATGAAGATTGGATTGGAGTGTTCTCTCCTGCAGATTTCAAGTATATACTATTATATTAAAACATTCCTTCTCATGAACTAGAGTTGTATGTTTTTAAACACTTTTGTTGTTCCTACAGTGTTTCCACTTGTCCAGGAGATAACAAAATGGTGAGCCCACCTAGGCTTTCTTCAGCTCCTATCAAGGTTTGTCTTCTTCTCTCATAACATTGTTTCTGCTTTTTATCATTATCTCATTATCTCTTTACAGTTTCAATATGCAAACTTTAGTAATCCAAGATACAACACTACTGGAACCGGTTCCTTAAAGCTTCAAATCATCAACCAGAGATCAGATTTTTCATTTGCGCTCTTCTCTGGCGGCTTGCTGAATGTAAACACTCATCCACTTACAATTTTCTCTAGTTTTAAAGTTTTTTTGAAGCTAACCCTTTACTTGGTATTGTGTTAGCCCAAGCTTGTGGCAGTCTCAAACAAAGTAGCCTTTGAGAATCCAAATGCACCAGTTTACCCTCGCTTAGCGCTAGGCAAAGAATGGGATGAAGTAAGATCCTCTAAAACCCTTTTTGATTGCTCAATGTTCACTTAAAAGAAGTTGAAATGAGTTTTGTCTTTTAACAGATGACAGTGACATGGACTAGTGGTTATGGACTCAAGATAGCTGAACCTGTTGTCGAGTGGGGGGTTAAAGGAGAACGTAAACTCTCACCCGCTGGAACATTGACCTTTGCGCGCAACACCATGTGCGGTGCACCTGCAAGAACCGTGGGATGGCGTGATCCTGGTTACATACACACAGCTTTTCTCAAAGAGCTGTGGCCTAATGCCAAGTATACTTATAGAGTTGGGCATAGATTGTCCAATGATGCATTTGTGTGGAGTAAAGTGTATCAGTTCAAATCCTCTCCATTTCCAGGACAAAACTCTCTCCAACAAGTTGTAATCTTTGGAGACATGGGAAAGGTTTGGTACTTTGGTCTAAAAAACCATATAAGATTGTTTTATTGTTATGGTAGCCTGAATACCACTTTTGTTGCAGGCTGAGGTTGATGGCACAAACGAGTATAATGATTTCCAACGAGCTTCTCTCAACACCACAAAGCAGCTTATTAAAGATCTAAAGAAGACAGATGCAGTGTTCCACATTGGAGATATCTGTTATGCTAATGGATACCTCTCACAGTGGGATCAGTTCACAGCTCAGATTGAGCCTATTGCTTCCACTGTTCCATACATGATTGCAAGGTTTTGCAATTTTCATTACTTTCTAATTGGCTTTCTTGTAGGCATGCGGTTTCGGTTATTTCGGTTCGGGTATTTCAGTTTCTATTTATTCTTTGGCGACAATTCCACCAAAGTGAACAAAAAAAATTCGGTTCGTTTTTGGTTAATATTGGTTTTTAATTTTATTTCCGAAAAACCATTTTTTTGGTTTTTAGTTAGAATTTGGTATAATTTTCTAAAAACGAATATTTATTTGTAAAATTTGGTTATTTCGATTAAATTCTGTTATTATTTAAAAAAATTGAAATTCGAACCAAAAACCGAATCACTTTTCAAAACCCTATGGAACCGAAAGCTAAAAAATTTGGTTTGACTGGTTCAGACAAAATCCGCATGCCTACTTTCTTGTTTATGAAGTCCTGAAAATAGACTCTATACAGTGGAAACCATGAGCGTGACTGGCCAGACTCAGGATCGTTTTACCAAGGTTTAGACTCTGGAGGAGAATGTGGTGTACCAGCTGAGACAATATTCTATGTACCTGCTCAAAACAGAGCTAAGTTCTGGTACTCAAGTGACTATGGGATGTTTAGGTTCTGTGTGGCTGACACAGAACATGACTGGAGAGAAGGAACAGAGCAATACAAGTTCATCGAGCAGTGCTTAGCATCAGTAGACAGAAAAACACAGCCGTGGCTGATATTCTTAGCTCATCGCGTGCTCGGTTACTCCTCCACGTCTTTCTACGCGGAAGAAGGCTCTTTTGGAGAACCAATGGGGAGAGATAGTCTACAGAAGCTATGGCAGAAGTACAAAGTAGACATTGCAATCTACGGACATGCACATAACTACGAGAGAACATGCCCGGTTTACCAGGTAAACATACTGAACTATTTGAATAATTCTGATATTTCTGTTTATAAATAGTATTTTTAGGATATTTCGTTACGTGAAACTAAATATAACTCAATTTTTTTAAGTATATATAATATTTATTTAAAAAGTTCTAGTACTGGTTTTGGTTCGGTCTTTTTATTTCCAGAGATATAGAATCCATATAGTTACTTATAAAATTCAGTTCGGTGTCGGTTATGTACGGTTTGGTTCTTCGGTTTTGGATGGTTTGGTTCTTTGGTTTTGGATAAATGTGTGGTGTCAGACAGTTATGTACGGTTTGGTTCTTCGGTTTTGGATGGTTTGGTTTTTTGGTTTTGGATAAATGTGTCTAGGCCTATAGTGAACGGTGGTGATTCTTTAGAAAAACAGAACCTTTTAATCTTTATGTTGCTTGTTTGTGTGTGTTAGAGTGTATGCACGAGTGATGAGAAAACCAATTACAAGGGTACATTCAATGGGACGATCCATATCGTTGCTGGAGGTGCAGGAGCTGGTCTTGCTGAGTTCTCTGATCTCCAACCGAACTGGAGTCTGGTCAGAGATTATGACTATGGATTCCTTAAACTAACAGCGGTTGATTACTCTAATCTTCTGTTTGAGTACAAGAAGAGCAGTGACGGAAGTGTCCATGATTCGTTCAAGATATCAAGAGATTATAGAGACGTCTTGGCTTGTGCTGTTGATAGTTGCCCTGCAACTACACTTGCCTCATAAACAAGAGAATCTTGTAACTCTTTGGTTACATTTGTTTCCATTGTTAAACTGTTGTAGTGATAACTCACATCAATTATAGTTACTGGCAAAATAAGAATCATTTAATCATTTAATGATTCTTGATGTTCTCAAGTATTTACACATGAGAATCTTGATCTTCATCAAGGTTTGAGATTTGGCAATTCATTCTTAAAGCCAAACCAAGCAGAAGAAAATTAAAAACATAAGACAACTAGAAGATGAAACAAGAAGACAAGATCCTTTCATGTCAAAACGTTGAAGGAGAAGTATTGACGACGATATGCCGAAGAGGACGATCAACATCACCACCACCACCGTGTTTAACAAACTCAGCAGGCGTCAAGAAACTACCATGGCAAATGCACATGATCCTAACCTCCTCTCCTTTACCATACTTGTATAGAATCCCATCGACACGTCTTCCGTTTGGACCGTGACCTTTGGTGAACACACACGGCATGTCGAACAAACCGGTAGACGAAGCCGTCCCTTTGCCTTTAGCATTCTCGTTCTCATTCCCGTGGCTTTCGCTGTTATTAGATGAACATCTTGTCACGATCTTGGGGCTTATTTGGTCACCACAACTGTTTGATGAACCTACAAGACATCAAACATAAAGTCTCAACACCAAAGCAATGTTACGACTAATCTTGAAAACCTACCTTGTTGACGATTCTTGTTGTCCAGCTCCGACAAGCTCGACGAGCTACCTCCTCCTCCATGGGAATCAACACACACTTGTCTAGGAGAAACCAAATGTCTCTGTAGAAACCCGCTTTTACTAGCGTTGACCCATCTCTCAGACTCAAACGACGCCGTTTGGGAGCTCTGTTTCTCGCATCTCCTCCTCTTGGCTTCCATTCTCCTAAGCGACTGCATCTCTTTCCTCTTCCTCCATTCCTCCTCCATCTCCGCCGGCAGCGACGTCGTTCTCGCTAAACCCACCGTGTAATTCTCCGGCTCGACCGCCTCCTTGTCAGCTACGATAGAGCTCTCAAACGGCATAGTGCTCAAAACAGAAGAAGATCGTTTAAGCTTCCTCGGAGCCTTGTCTACTCCGAACCGACCTCCTAAGGACAAACCAAGATTCAGCTCAACCGCTGTCTCATCTTCGCAGTCGGAAGTTTCATCTCTTCCGTCAACGTTTTCAGACATGAAGCCTCGTAACAGATCTCTCGGGAACTTGTTCATGTCAAGAGAAAGATTTGTTCCTCTGTTCCATTCCCTTGCTTCTTCCCCCATTAGATTACAAAACAACACAACACAAAGCAAATAAATAATAAAGTTTTTTTTTTCGTTTTATTTCTCAGATGATGAAGGAATGAAGAACTTAACAGAGACGGTGAAGAAGATGAAAAGCTTTATTTTGAAATTGACTAGAAGAAAAAAACCCTTTCGGACATTAGAGAAAATGAGAAAGAGAGACGGACGACAACCCCCTTGACTGAGAGGAGGCAAGTGGCCGCCGAGTGAACTGTCTCAACGACACGTGGCCGGTGGATTACGTCGGCGTTCCATAATGCTGCTTCAAGAAACGTGTCTTAAAGCAACTGAGTTCGCCAGTGTCGCGACACGTGTCCGCCAGTTAAAAAAGATCCGTCTTCTCTTTTGTCTTTATGGCTATAACATAAAGTTAATGAACTTAAGAAATATTACAGATTAATTAACACAAATTCAACTTGATTCCATATCTTAAAACAAGATTATTATTTATTGCCGATGATAATAATAGAATTTAAAAATGAGATTTTGTCTGCTAAAAAATTAATCAAAATTGCCTTAAACTTTTTGATTATGAAGGAATGATTAGAAAAAAAAACATAGTATAATTGAAACATTGATAATTCTAGCGACTCGACAACGTCACTCACGTGGGACGGTCTGTAGGTCCCATGAGGAAGCAAGTTGATTGTGAAAAAGTGACGGAGAATAACACTTCCATTGTTTATAAGTAATTTAACTACTATAAAAAGGTGAAATCAATAATTTAGTAAACTAGAAGACTAATTGTAAAGTATTAAGCTAAAAAGTTTGATTATTGACTAATCTTTTGATGGAGAAGTGATTAATAACATAATAAGGTGATTAAGTCAAAATGTCTTGAGAGTTTCAGTTTACTGAATCAGTGATAGTTAGCTGCTGGAGAATGAAATCTTATAAATTGAAAAAGAAGATTTGTAGAATCTTTTGGTGTGTCACTTTATTGAGTCAAGGGGGACTGAAGGAGAAGATCTTTGGACAAAAATCTCTTATAGACCAAATGGTCAAAAAAAATCTAGAGCATCCAAAATAATCTACATGGACCAATTAAAGGGAAATGACGATTTTGCCATTAATAAAAGAGTAATATGAGCCATTGGATCGTCACATCTATGTTTTAATCTTGGTCATACAACTTCATACATATCTAATTCTCCCTCCTTCTCTTTCTTTAATCTCAGCCACTCACATCCACACAATCTTCGTTATCTCATTCTCTCATTCGAGTTGGTAAAACTAGTATAACTCGTAAAACTAAACATTTTAAAAAATTATATAATTAGTATACAAATGTTATAATTTACACATGAAAAAAAAAAAAATTCTAATTGGTATATGATGACAAAAATGTCATCTAATTCATTTAAGATTTTTCAATTCTTTGTTAAATTATTGCATTACAAATTTAATTTTATATTATGTATTGTATACTTTTAAGGTTATTAACTATATTAGCCATATTTTTATGATAATCAAACATCGAACATATTTTATAAAGCTATGATGTGAAAATATTGGGACAACCCTTATAACTAGACATATAAACAATATATATATATATGTATATAACTTTTATTATATATTAGACGAGTATTACTAGTATAACTAGTACAACTTCGACGTTTCAGAAATTAACAAAACCAATTTGGTATTTCATATGAGAAAAACAATCATATATCCCAGTTGGTATGTACTCATAAAGTTTCTCTTAATTTAATTTGAAGTTTTAAAAAAAAATATAAAAACTATTACACAATTCCATAAGTTTACATGATTTACCTTATACTTTTAATGTTTGTTAACTTATTTGTCCACATAATTTTTGGAAAACATACATGAAATGTAGTTTTACAAAATTGATGATTTCATTGTAACCGGGCAAAGACTTGTAAACATAAATAAGTGATACAACTGAGGTAAATGTATTTATTATGTGGTACAACTAATATTTTATGATTTCACTGCCAAAGTACAACTATGCACAAACTGGTACAACTCAAAAACTAGTACAACTATCTACAGTCGGTACAACTAGAAAACTGGTACAACTACTTGTTATTTTATTTAGTATTATTTTAAATATGCATCATGTTGTAACTTAAATATATCATCCCATTTAAATATGTAAAAATATAAATTATTTGCATCATTTCATTTTACACAAAATTAGTATCAATTTTAAGAAGTTATTCAAAAATATGAATCATTTACAACTGCTGATTTATATCATTTACTAATTAAATGCAATTTAAAAAAAATATTTGATTAAAATGATTTATTTTGGTAAGTAATTCTTAATTAATATTTTTACCGATTATTTGTATTATTTGTTGCAATTTTTTTTCTTTCTAATAGCTATTATTATCTTGATAAACAAATTAAAATTGTACAATTGTCGATAACAATTGTATTAATACATCACGATTAAAACAATTATTTGCAAAAAAAACAAAAATCATACATCAAACCCAATCTTTTTCTTCTTTCCGGTGATTCGTGTCTTTAGAGCAATGGTTGAAGAATTTTCTGGCTCCGCATCTAGCTTTTTCACCTCGAAACTAAAAAAATAAAGATGATTTTTTTTCCGAAAATCATACAACTAGTATAACTTATAAACGTATCAATTCCAAATCAAATATTATTAAAAATATACTATTCATATATTTGACACATGCAAGCAGAAGAGATTAGACCAGTATGTCTTATTGGTTCTACATCATTCTCTTTTCTAGCATTTTCATATGCTAGAAACAATCAATAAAGGAAATTATACATCTCATAATTAAGTGATGCCATTTTCTTGATGGAGGTATATTACTATTGATAACATTAAAATATTCTCCAAATATGTGTAATGTCTATAGAAAATCATAGTTGATAAATTATTTTAATAAAACTAAAACTATAGTTGAAAGAAAGCAAAATAATAATCTTCTATAGAAATTTTAATAATTAAATAAGTTTTACGATTTTTAAAATAAATAATAAAATAACTTGATAAATTATTTTAGTAAAAACATGAAAATTAATTTAATTGAAGTTGAGAATAAGTTAAACATTTTAAATACATTTATATTATATGTTCATTTGTTTATTACGGGCGGGTCTACATGCATAAGCACCACTTGCACTTGCCCAAAGACGGGCCTGAACCTACTATAACTTTTTCTGGCTTTGCTAGGGTTGGGCAAAAAATCCGAGAACCCGAATAACCGAACCAAATACGATCCAAAAAGTAGTACCGTACCCGAACCGAAATTAGTTAAATATCCGAACGGGTTCAAAATTTTGGTATCTAAAGAACCATAACCGAACCCGATCCAAACTGAAATATTATAGATACCCGAATATATCCAAATTAGAATTATGTACCTGAATATGTTAGCTATTTTTAGATATAATATCCAAAAAAATATCTAAAATGTATAAGATATTTTGAAATTGTCTAAAATATTTAAAAATATATACAAATAGTCAAAAATAAATATCTAAAATAGCTAACTCAAAACACCAAAATACTTAAAATGTCTATTGATTGATTCTCCATCCAAATTTTCAAGCTAAACTAATTTTTAGGTTAAGTATAGGTATTTTAGCATACATTATTCAAATTTTATGTTATATATTATTTTTATTTATAGATTTTGAGAAATTTAAATTATATATGAATTTAAAATTTATTTGAATAATTTAAACGGAGACAGAATCTTTAAACCCGAAAACACAAAATCCAAATAGATACGAACTGAATCCGAATGGGTACCCGAACGTCCACCCCTAAGCTTTGCAGCCGCCTTCTTTTGCTACTAGAACATAAAGAATGAAGATACATTTTTTCCTAAATAGTACACTAGTATAACTAGTAAAACAAAGTCATTATCCAAATTAAATATTATCGAAAAAAAATTATTAACATATTTTGACACATATAAGCAGGAGGATTATACCAATATTTTTATTGATTCTGCATTATCATCTTCTATAGCACTGACAACAAAAACCAAATATCATCATATTAATTGCAAAGTTGTACTAGTTATATGCATTGTATTTGTACCAGTTATATTAGTTATACTCAATCTATTTGTACTAGTTATACTTGTTTTAGTTATACTAGTTGTACTAATTTGAGTTGTACTAGTTATACTAGTAATACTCTGCGTTTTTTTTATTTTGAATCTAGTACGTAAAAGATGAAATTTGATTCTGGGTAAGTTATAATTGATTGAATATGATTATGGGTTGATCGATTTGGTATAAGAAAGAGAAAATTAGCGGATAATTGAAATTTTTTTTTGATTTTATTTTAAAAAATAAAAACTATCGATGGAGAAGAAAGGGGGAAGAAGAAGAAGAAGATTTAGGTTAGTTGGGTCGGGTTTCGGGTGGGTCGGATTCTGGATCGGATAATAATGGCATGGTTAAGTAAATATGTTTAAGTCTTTAGGTTTTTTAGTTATTTTACTTAAATTTCTATTTAAATTTAAATACAAAATGAAAAGAAAAAAGGACGGGTCTAAATGAGATTTTTTGGACCCCAAATGGTCCATAGTAGCATTTGATCCTTTTTTCTAATGGAGTTTCAATAAATATATTTTATACAAAATGGGCCTAGTTGGGTAAAGATGGGTCCGCCCATTTGGGTAAAGATATCGTTTTGTTCACCGACAACATTTGTTAACATGATTTTTGTAAACAAAATCCTTCGATGAAAAAAAACAAAAGGTCCTCTCTGCAAAACAAAAAAAAATGACGATTGAGAGTTCTAGATCCACCGACAAAAGCTTATCTTCTCCGAGCTCTACCAAGTAATCTTGTATCACTTTTCTTTTTTGATTAAATAGACTCAGTTGTTCTATTCTACAAATCTCTAAGTTCGATACATTTCGAAACATTTTCATTTCAGTAATGTTTCCAATGTCGATCTGAAGCGATCTGAGTTAAAAACGATAAGTCGGAGAAGGATATTGACTTCACCTTTCCCATCTATACAACGAAGTCACAAGTTCTGAAGAAAAAAAAAATGGTAAATTTAATCTCATGACTTCCTTTGGTAGTTAATAGTTAACTATTAAATCTGATTAATTTTAAGTACTTACCATCAAAATCTATTTCTCTCTGATTTCTTTTGCATGTTAAATCCGATGAAATATAACGTTTTGAAGTGTTCGAATATGAACTGAAGCATTAAAAATCGGATCTTGTTGAAATCGATTGAGAAAAGCTTTGGAAGAAACATCCAAAAGATGTTACACAACCGTCTAAGACATAAACATAACAAAACTGTAAAGGTCTGTACTCGAGAATCTATGTACTTTTTAAAAATCTTTTTTTTAAATTATCTTTTTATTTATAAAATTTTGTCTGAAAGAAATTTATAGGGTAACGTGATTACAGCTCCTATCAAGTAATGACTGGTGATTATTAGCTCCAATTGCAGGTCTAACATGAAAATTCTGAATGTTTCTCCATACTACAACGGAAGACGCCTCCCTTTACTCTCAATGTAAGTCATTTTACACGTTGCGTGAATCTTATCACCCTTGCACTTGTAATAAATCAGATTGAAAATATTAAGAGCACAGTCGAACTTTTAAATAAGACATAAACAACAAAATATACATATTTCAAAACCATAAATAGGCAGTTACGATTGCTTACATTCTCATAAATGAATTCCATGGTTTCACCTAATAGTTGAATGTTTTGGACCCAAGAGCGTAGAACCTTCACATGAACTAATTTAGTAGTGTGCCAGGGCCGCAAGTCTTGAATGGTCACTTTTTCATTAGAAGCACGCCATGTTTGGATTTGCTTTTGTGTAGCCATTGCGTTGTTTGACGGTGTGGGTTTGATTAGGAAGATGTGATTGCTATTTATAATAGGAAGAGGTTGAAGGGAGAGGTGTTTAGGTTTTCCGTGAAACTTGTTGCATACTCTAGATCGTATCTCTCGAGATTTTGTGGTTTTGATTTCGATATCAATAATTGTTAATATTAGGAAGGTTCAGTTAAAATTCGAAATCCCAAGATATTCTATGGGTATGCACAAGCAATGTGATTATATTGAATTCTTTGAAGCGTGATTTTAGCCAAAAAATATAATCTATTTCTCTATATTTTGGGTTACATTTAATATAGGTATATGAAATAGGGAAGCTTTGCCATAATATAATTTTTTTAATTTCTAATAGGAAGAGAAAATTACAGAATGAGTTAAAGAATATACTTGGAATAGATTTGGTATCCAAATGATTTTTAATATATATTTTTAAATACTATTATAATTACACTAAAAAGCAAGAAAATTCAGTGGCATTTCAAATGTAATTATATGTTTTTGAATTGATTACGAAAATTAGGGGATGAGTTGAAAAAATTATAGTTCAAATAGAAAAATATTTATTTAAAAATATTGTTATTAGATTTTTAAATAATTATTGTTATAAAAAATTCGAAATATACCATAGTAACTTGTGGTCAATATTTTAATAATTTTGGTTTGATTAAAGTGTCCACCATTACATATTGCATTTTGTAAAGGAATCATAACATATATATGTAGGTGTCATGCATCATCTAAATAAGCTTATTGTGAACATTGATTTACATTTATGTTTATCTATATGTTATATTCATCTTCGTTAGTGTTTTCATTTCAGGGTATATAGGGTTTGTCAAAAAAAAAAGATGCTTTCGATGGGGTTTAAATGGTATAGGGTTTGATCATGAAGATGATTTCGGTGGGCTGGACATTTATTTCTGTTTGGATTTTAAAAAAGTACAGGTTACTCTGCAGTGGGTTTAAATAATTTTGATAGGCTGTAAAAATCGAATACTTCTGATTGATCTAAAATAATTGGCGACATTTATTTAAAAAAAAATAATGGCAGTGGCATGTAATTAACTGGAAAAGGCAGGGGCAGAATCCTAGGAGGGATTCTGCTTTAATAGTATAGATTCTATTTAAAAAAAAAGGGAAACGGGAAAGAGTTTAAAAAAAAAAAACACGGTAGCCTCTAATTCCCCGTAACCCTTAAAAAAAACAATCACGGTAGCCTCTCTCTTTCACGGCGACGAAGAAAGCGATTGCGTCTTCTCCGGTGAAATCAACGGCGAGTGCTTACGCCACCGGTGGAAGCCCTTTCTCTTCTCCTACCGGTGGAACCCCTTTGTCTGGATCTCTTTCTATCTCGACAAACAAAGGCGATTTATTAGGTTCTCTTGGTCGTTGGTGAAATCGATCTTGTCTTCAACCTCCCCGCCTCTCTTTTTCTCCGACATTGCTAGCACATAAGGTATGTTCTTGATACTTCATTTGTTCCTTGGTCGGTGGTGAAATCGAGTTTGTCTTCATTTATTAGGTTTCAGTCATAAAGTTTGTTCCTTTCTCCTTCTTGTTCTAATACTTTTCTCTCGATCTCATTCTATCTCGACAAACAAAGGCGATTTATTAGGTTCTCTTGGTCGTTGGTGAAATCGAGTTTGTCTTCAACCTCCGACATTGCTAGCACATATAGGTATGTTCTCGATACTTCATTTGTGAAGCGGTTTGTTTTCTTCATTCGGGTTTGAAGTTAGCATTTCTCTCTTTCTTTATCCGGTTCTTTATTGCATTTCTCTGTGTTTGAGTTCTTCATTTGGGTTACTATTTTTATGTTCGTTTCTTAGGGTTTAAGTGTTGTTAACTGATTATATGAACAGATTTCGATTATGAATTGGCTTACTTTGATTAACTGCTTTCTATTGTGAATTGATTTCGTTTATCATGAGCTGGTTTATTGATTTACTTTCTGTACAGAATGATAGTTTTTATCTTTCTGATTTTAGAATTTGTTTGACGTTTCTCTTGTGTTGTCTGTCTGCTTCACTGTGAAGTTAGAATCAATTTCAGTCTTTAACTAGAATCAATTTTTTGTCTTTTCTAGATATGGAGTTAGAGCTACCTAAGCGAGTGTATGCAGAGGGTTTAGAACCTCAGGTGAAGAAGATCAACAACTGCTGCCGCATGGAACTTATCAGAGATCTGAAAAAAGCTATGTATGCGGAGTACGATGATGTCAAGATAGATCCTGTTTTCAAACATATCATGGCGATTGCGGAAAATAACCTCAAGTTTTCGGGGAAATTGGTGGATAGCTTCTTGTGTAAGCAGCTGATTACCTCGAAGATGCATGAGAAGTGGTTTGTATTTGCGAGGAATCCTCTCCGGTTTTCGCTTCAGGAGTACCACGCTGTGACAGGCCTCAAGATCTCGCGGGAAAGTAGCTGTGACGTAGTTAAATGGAAAAGTGATGGCGGATTTTGGAGTGAACTACTACTAGGACAGGTGGTAAGATCACCTTGCAGTCGATCAAAAAGGTGCATCTACAAGAAGTTCACAACTGGTCTCGGCGTGATAGGATGAGGTTGATCTACTTATGTGTGATAATGGGCGTGGTGATGGGGAGAGATGAGAAGGTGAACATCCCTCGTATGTACATCAAGCTGGTGATGGATCTTGAGAAGCTTCGGAACTTCCATTGGGGTCTTCACTCCTATGACTTCTTACTGAGTTCCATTGAGAAGGTTAGAAAGAAGTTGGGTAAGAGAACAGCTACATTTTTGAGGGGTTCTCCTATGCGTTCCAGATTTGGATTATGGAAGCAATTCCGGATTTTGGAGAAATATGTGGCAGCAAAGTCTCGGACAGTTTCATCGGTCCAAGGTGTGGAAATTGGAAAGGAGTTGCAAAAGTTTCTTATGAAGACATCATTCAACTTGAGGAATCGTTTACTGAGAAGGTACGAATATTTATTATATTCTTTTATATGGCTGTTGCATATTTTTTAAAGCTTATAATGTTATAATTGTTTTGTAGGGAGACTTGTTCTCGGTAATTTCAGTGAGTGGCAATGGTGATGTGTTGAGGCATGCTGATTATACAAGGAAGGATGAGATGGAAGATGAACGTGTGGACCTTCTTCTCGATAGGATTAAAATCAATTTTGATTGGAGCAACACACAATGGCCAGTTATAGAGGATGAAGAGACTGAGATGGAAGAAGCTGATACAGAGTCAGAAGCTGATAAGAGTGTGGATGCTACTGATATTGCAGCAGATGTGGAGACATCTTCGGTTAATGTTGCTAGAAGAGGCAAGAGAGAAGAAGTTGCTGTGTAAGCGAACAGCAGAAAAAAAACAGAGTATTGATCAAGAAACTAAGAGTTTCATTGAGGGTTTGGTCCACTCATCTGTCAGTTCCTTGGAGATATACTCAGAGCGCAAATGGCGAGTATAGAGAGCATGTTCAAAGAGAGGATCGGCAACATGGAGATCGAGGTTTCACAGCTCAGGGAAGCAATCAGTTTGAGTGCCGAAGGAAGCGTTCCTAAGAGCAAAACCGATGAAGCTGCGCCTAAGACCAAAATCGCTCAAGCTCCTGCAAAGAAAAAGGTCAATCAAGCTCAAGCTCAAGCTCCAGCAAAGAAAAAGGTACTTCCTAAAAGAAAGTGTAGATATGCATCTAATTCCCAAAGACCACATGTTGTATAGATATGCATCTAATCTTGAACAAAAGTTTCTGAAAATCAAAAGAGAAACTATGAAAAAATCATAGATTCATGAAGAAGAAAGGCAAAATCGTTTTTTTAAAAAAAAATTGACAAAGAAAATCGAGCAGAACCATTTTAGGAAGTTAGAATATTCTTAGAATATTTTGTTAACTAACTTTCCTTTATTTTCGCCAAAAACAGGTGATTTTATTAGTAGAAGACACCTTCTACAATGCGTAGAACCATGAAAATAATAAGGAATGTAATTTCTACCTTCTTTAGACGTTTGTGTAGTTTTCAGATTTCATGTTCGATAAATGTTAGAATACTTGTTAAAAGTAGAAACTGTATTTTTCAGAAACGTAGATATCTTTACAATTAGTAGAATTTGCATTCCCCATATTTAGATATTGAATCAAAAGTAGATTTTACGTTCCAAAAGAAATAGATGTACGTGTTTATTCTGGATTTTGCATTCTACTAACCCAATTTCCGTAGAAGACTATTTCTACTTTTAGTAGAACGTAAATTGGAAATTTTATTTATCAAGTTTTTGAAAAAATAAAAATATGTCCTTCTGTATATTGGTGTTCCATTAATAGTTTATATTTTTAATAATTTTTTTTGATTCATAAAACTATTTATTTTATTAAGTTTCAGAAATAAAAGGGTAAAAAGGAGATAAAATGGACAAAGTTGAATTTATACCATAGGGACAACCATTCTGTTTTTTTATTCTGTTTTGACAATTTTCCCTAAATTTTATGGTACTTTGTGTTATGTTTGGTGTGTTACTCTTCTTAGTTCCCTTATGATAATAATTAGTCTTTGACTTTTGTGATTTGTGATTTTTTTGAGACACCATTCTTGTTATCAATATGAGTTTGGTTTCTTCATCATTATTGAATCAAATGGTTGTTTTATCAAATAAGAAACTATAAAAATATAATGAATTACAGATCATGTGAGTTTATATTATTCACCATTATTGAGTTTGGTTTGGTGTGTTCACGTGAATTTAATTGCAATATGTGCATTTTTTTTATTACACAGATTTCAAAATCTTATGAGAATAAATGATATTTTCAAATCTAGTTTTATGAGTAAAAACATAAAGAATTCACCTTCCAATAACAATAGAATTGAATAAAATGATAAAATTAATAATAATTAAACTTTATGAATAACAAAAGATTTGAATGAAATTTAAAAGTTTTTAAACCAAAAACAGAGTATTGATCAAGAAACTAAGAGTTTCATTGAGGGTTTGGTCCACTCATCTGTCAGTTCCTTGGGAGATATACTCAGAGCGCAAATGGCGAGTATAGAGAGCATGTTCAAAGAGAGGATCGGCAACATGGAGATCGAGGTTTCACAGCTCAGGGAAGCAATCAGTTTGAGTGCCGAAGGAAGCGTTCCTAAGAGCAAAACCGATGAAGCTGCGCCTAAGACCAAAATCGCTCAAGCTCCTGCAAAGAAAAAGGTCAATCAAGCTCAAGCTCAAGCTCCAGCAAAGAAAAAGGTACTTCCTAAAAGAAAGTGTAGATATGCATCTAATTCCCAAAGACCACATGTTGTATAGATATGCATCTAATCTTGAACTTGAACAAGTTCTGAAAATCAAAAGAGAAACTATGAAAAAATCATAGATTCATGAAGAAGAAAGGCAAAATCGTTTTTTTTTAAAAAAAATTGACAAAGAAAATCGAGCAGAACCATTTTAGGAAGTTAGAATATTCTTAGAATATTTTGTTAACTAACTTTCCTTTATTTTCGCCAAAAACAGGTGATTTTATTAGTAGAAGACACCTTCTACAATGCGTAGAACCATGAAAATAATAAGGAATGTAATTTCTACCTTCTTTAGACGTTTGTGTAGTTTTCAGATTTCATGTTCGATAAATGTTAGAATACTTGTTAAAAGTAGAAACTGTATTTTTCAGAACGTAGATATTTTACAATTAGTAGAATTTGCATTCCCCATATTTAGATATTGAATCAAAAGTAGATTTTACGTTCCAAAAGAAATAGATGTACGTGTTTATTCTGGATTTTGCATTCTACTAACCCAATTTCCGTAGAAGACTATTTCTACTTTTAGTAGAACGTAAATTGGAAATTTTATTTATCAAGTTTTTGAAAAAATAAAAATATGTCCTTCTGTATATTGGTGTTCCATTAATAGTTTATATTTTAATAATTTTTTTTTGATTCATAAAACTATTTATTTTATTAAGTTTCAGAAATAAAAGGGTAAAAGGAGATAAAATGGACAAAGTTGAATTTATACCATAGGGACAACCATTCTGTTTTTTTTATTCTGTTTTGACAATTTTCCCTAAATTTTATGGTACTTTGTGTTATGTTTGGTGTGTTACTCTTCTTAGTTCCCTTATGATAATAATTAGTCTTTGACTTTTGTGATTTGTGATTTTTTTGAGACACCATTCTTGTTATCAATATGAGTTTGGTTTCTTCATCATTATTGAATCAAATGGTTGTTTTTATCAAATAAGAAACTATAAAAATATAATGAATTACAGATCATGTGAGTTTATATTATTCACCATTATTGAGTTTGGTTTGGTGTGTTCACGTGTGGTTTGGTGTGTTCACGTGAATTTAATTGCAATATGTGCATTTTTTTTATTACACAGATTTCAAAAATCTTATGAGAATAAATGATATTTTCAAATCAAGTTTTATGAGTAAAAACATAAAGAATTCACCTTCCAATAACAATAGAATTGAATAAAATGATAAAATTAATAATTTAACTTTATGAATAACAAAAGATTTGAATGAAATTTAAAAGTTTTTAAACCAATAACAACCCCCCGCCCCCCCCCCCCCCCCCCCCCCCCCCCCCCGAAATAGATCTAATGGTTAGAAAATAAAACAGACATAAGTCTTGTGAAGATGTGAGAGTGAAACTTGACCGTCAAGAAGAAAGCGAGATGTGTGGTTGAGTCACTTTTGTTTGATTAGTCAGCGTATGATTAAGAATACATGTTAGTTTAGATCAAGTAGAAAGTTGGGAAAAAGTGTCATAGCAGCGGAATGTATCCATTGTGATTATCAATAAATGAAGGCTAACCCTGAGTGATAATTCTAAAATAATTTTAGTATTTTCACTATTAAGAAAAACATTAAACTACATAAAATATATTGTTTTTTGTAATTTTCATTTTTATAATTTTAACCATAGTAATTATTAAAATCAATTAATTTTTTAAAATTTACAATTTTTCATAAAAAACACAATATATCTTTTTGAAACAACTTTTTTTCTAAAAATCTATCATTATGAAACGAACAAGTATTAAAATAATATTACTCCATTTTAACTTCACAAAAAGCATACGTAGATTATTCTTGTTTAACCCACACATTTAAACTAGAGTTTCACAGTTAAAATAAAAACATTCAAAACATTTTAAATTAGCACCGATCAGTCTTTGAAAAACTATATTTAAGTGCTTATTTGTTTCATTTAAACTATTTTCTAACTAAATTTTATGGTTATATAAGTATGTATTAAATTTGAACATTTTATAATGCATTAATATAATACATTAACTTATTTGAAAATAGTGTTTCTTTATTGGCAAAAATATACTAATAATAATAATACTACAAATATAATACTATTCTTTTTATAAAGTTATACATTAGTTATATATTCTTATTTCACTTCACATACCTACCACATATTAAAAATAAAACAAGATAAATTTTACAAAAGTACTTGTTCACAATATATCTAATATATTATCTACATTCATCATAATACTACTTATACATAATTCATTTCATAACTACTATGTAGTTTCATTTATAGTATTAATTTAAAAATTTAACCACTATTTATTTAAGAATATATTATGTATAATACGTATTAACTATTATTTATATATTTTTATTTAAGTAACTTATACTATACTATTAATTAACATTTTATATATTTTATTATTATATATTATACTATAACTTAAATTATTATTTATTTAAATTTTATACTATTTTCATACTAATATATTTATATTATGTAGTTCAACTTATACTTATAGTAATACTATTTCTACTACTTATTACTTAACTTTATTTTTAGTCATTTGTGCAATCTAACTATACTAAAGGGCAATAATAAGCCTTTTAAGCTGTCCAGCTCGGACTATAAAATCAGCCAATGGTTGAGCAGCATTCTTCACGTCATTTAATAGTTCTTTGTTTGGGCTTCTGTTGTTTTTGGCCTGTTTGATCTGTGGGCTATATAGTCCATTCTGTAATTGATGGCCGACGAAACCTAATTTCGTTCTTCACTTTTCGACTTCCATCTCTTACCTCTTCCATTTCTCTTCTTTCCAAATCCGTTTCGAGGAGTAATTTCACCGTTGACGTTCCCACTTTTTTCTCTGCCTTCTTCGTCGGTTGGTTCTCATTCTATATAAGCAGATGATTAGCGGGGGATTGAGTAAGGAGGATTAGGATGCTCTGGTCGCCGGAAGTTGCAGGGATATCCGTAAAATCCATTAGATTCGTCTTTCGGCCACCATAGAAGAAAGGTTCTTTTTTTTTCTTACGATCGTTCTCGGAATATGATATTAAGTAGTTAGGATTATCAATGTATCCATTCTTTGCTTATCCAGCGAAATCCCCACCTTCGGCAGCGTCGTATATTATAGAATAAACTTCAAGAAACTGTTGTTTTTAGGATAAATATGTTATGTTCTCATCTGAAATCAACGCCATGTTTCTTTTCTTAATGATTTGATGCATTCATGCACATGCTGTAGGTTATTGGTGCTGTGATTCTACGAAGATCTGAGAGAATGAGAATCAAGATTGTTCCAAAGACCAACCATAGGAATCAGGGGATTCAAAAAATTTCCCGCACGAAGTCTTTCTCTAACAAGGTTTTCTTTCTACATATTTTTCTTATTTAATCACAAATTAAGGTGTAGATTCCTATTAATTTTTTTTGTATAGTATTTTAAGAAAAAAGATATATCCTATGTCGTTAGTCTTCACTTTTGCTGTTTTTCCAGAGCTTAAAAGATATATGCACATGTAGCTCGGTTCTGTTCCTGAGTAACCCAAATATCGTAGAATGTGTTTACACTACGGGAACTGAGATAGCGAACAGGGCTAAAGTAAATTGTATCCAGAACAATTGGGCAGTAAACGTTGTAAGTATGCTTTGGTTTTTATATATACTCTTTTATTCAATTGATTGTTTTAAAGTTGGAATGTATCAGCAGGTGGATGATGATCAATGATCAAACATATCAGAGAGTACAAAAGGTATGCTATAGTGATGCTGACAGTTTTTTTTTAATTCGAATTACTGAGATTTTGTTTGCCTCTTGGCTCTTGATCTTAAAATTTAACCAATATTTGAGAATAGGGATTAGGTACCAGGCCATTTCTACTGCTCAGCGAGAAGAAATTTTTTGCCCTTCACCAGGTTACTTAGAACCAAAATGGTTTCTGGAATTGAAGGGGTTTTCTTCTCACCTTTTTCTTTAGGAAACATTTATCGTACTACTGTGATTATAGATTATAAACTTTTTGAATGTCAGAGCTTCGCCTAAGTTTATGCTTCTTTCAATAGTGTTCTTTAAACAGCTTATGAGCCAACATCTGTATATGTGTGTATGTGCTTGTGATCAGCATGTTGCTATGATTGTACACTTTTTCTACCTCTTGAATCAACCAACGGAAAATAAGTATAACCAAGTCCTGCTCTTTGTATATTAGAGTTTTGGCTTATTGTTTGGAGATTTGAGAGTCTCTTTTTTCTACGTGTATTAATCTATATTCTGCAGTATTTTACTGTCTTTGCTTTCACTAATGTATATATTAAATTAGTTATATATGCAGAAGAAACAACAGAGATTTTTTTTTGACTAATGAAACAACAGAGTATTGTTATGAAGAACACCAATGACGCGACAAGAAAAACAAAACCCAAGTTTCTTAGAAAGCAACACATTATTTTCTATTAGCAAACACCACGAATTCCGTCAATAAATATTAGCATCTTGCTTTTCTTCATAAGATATTAACATGAATAATTCATAAGTCACAAGTTATACCTACTAATAAATAATTAAAATTTATAAAACTTAAAAATCTGCAAAATTTATTATAGATGACACGCTACTATTTTACATAAATGTATCATTTATTATAGATTTTAAATAACTATAAATTCATAGCAATTCAACAAACTCAATTAATTTTCTTAAAAATTATAATTCATAATTGTCAACTAATATTTCTTTATATTAATTAATGTAAAATGACACCATAATGTTTTACATAAATGTATCATTTTATCATAGATTTTAAATAACTATAAATTAATATCTCTATTAATTTTCCTAAAAAAGAAAAATTAGAAAAATAATATTTAGCAGAGAATAACATATAATACTTAGTAGAGATATCTGCACGACATAAAAATCTCATGGAAACCATTCTATTTTCTCAACTTTTAATTATGGATTTTCAGAAAATACACAATAAGCAATTAAATGTTTACCTTTTATCAATGTATTTGCAAAAATATTTATCAGATCCAACACTTTTGAAGTTGAAATATTTTTCATGCATACTTCTAGAAAAATTAGTTTTATTGGTAAAACTAAAAAAAAACATTAGCCACTAATTAAGTTATACAAATCTGAAAGAAAGAGGGAATGAATAAGTTAGGAAATCAAAATTTAAAATGATTTGAGTTTAAACCTGATTTTTTATACTGTAATAATATTTTGAGTAATGTAACATGTGTGTGTTTTATTATTATTTTTCATTTTACATATAATCATGTAAACTTCATTATGATAATTTATATTTTTTGCTGTTTCCAATATATATAAAGTAACTATTCTAATATGAATAAATTAATATTTTCAAACAGCTAACAATTTATAAAAATAAATCCGGGCGTAGCCCGGAAAAGTCTCTAGTATTGTTAAACGTGAAATGCACTGAACCCTAAATCAACTGAAAGTAAATTACAAACATTTCACCATTTACAAATATATAGAAGTATAGTTTTCTTTTAAATCCTCTGACGACATATATTAGCAATCATATTTACAATTTATATGCAATTTAAAATGAATTCACTTATATAAACATCAAACAATCACATATAACCTTGCCACAACAATAAATTATAATGAAACAAGAAAATAATGTAAACCAAATAAACGTATATAATTCATGTAAAACGTGAGTAACTATCTAATTTTTTTAATAAAAAACAAATAAAAGGAAAGGTTGCCAGAATTGACAAAGTCAGTGTGAGTTGGGTTGTCATGGTCGGGTTATTAAATACCAAGACCAAACCACGTCATTTCTTCCTTCTCTATACTATTAAGAGTAGACTAGTTAGACACCCTGTCTTGTCTGTCTGGTGGATATCAAGCGGCTGTTCATAACAATCGGAGGATGGATTTCTTTATTTCAAACAGAGAGAAGTATGGCAACAGAGCAGGTTAGTTTTTTTTTTTCTTCTAACCGGATTAGATTATATGAGTGGCAACCAAGACTAAACTGGTGTATGTCTATCTGCCTTCAGGATTGTTCGGTCACAAAAGTGCTAGCAAGAGCAATCCTTCGAGTCCTCCTCATCCCACTGAGGGTCGATCATCTCCGCCGGTGTCTTATTACGGCATAAAAAGATCGGAATCAGAGTATGCATTCCCAATCTCTGATAACCATACTACTCACTGGAAACAACAACAACAACACGCCTCTGAACGCGTCCCCAATTCCCACCACCGACCTCCTGTCTACAGATATAGCACGGTAGTGTGTACTATCGACTCCCTTTGCGATTGCAGTTTTCTATCACTTTTCATGGTTTTGATTCTTAGTTTTGTACTCCAGCCCGAGCGTCCTAGAGAGAATGGCAAAGAAAGAACAGAGGCCATTTTTTATGAACCCGATGCGGACGTGACCCCAAGGAGCGAAGCTTCCTTGAGCCCCTTTCGATCTGCCAGAACCCGCACGGTACTCACTCATTTCTGCTTCATCCATAGCATAGATGAGGAACAATTTGAACAAAATGTTTGTTGGTTGTTTGGCCTATAACTGCAGCCTGATCGCCGTAGGAGGTCTACCGACTTCAGCAGAGAGCTGCACGAGAGAATGCATGAGACAGAGGCCAATGTGAGCCCCTTTCATCCCTCCAGAAGCCGCTCTCCAGCTCCCAACAACACGGTACTGATACTGAATCTTGTGTGTGTTTATTACATTCTTGTCATTTAAAACCAAATAAATGAAAAACCAGCTGTTCTCTTTGTATTAGCAGCAAGAATTTCGAGGGAGAGACTACAGTAGAGAAAGGTATGAGGCAGAGGGCCATCTAACTTCGCAGAGGAGCGCTCCTTCGAGCCCATTTCATCCATCCCGAAGCCCGCCGCACACAAGGGCAACGGTGGGTGCACCAAACTCTCTTTACGCCTTTGTTAACCAAACTCATTCTCAGATTTTTTGCTCTTCTTAATTAGTTGCAGCCTGAGAGATACAACAAGGGTAAAGATCATTACGAGGCAGATGCAGATGTCACACCGCGTAGCAGCCCTCCCATGAGTCCTTTTCATGGGGCCACCAGCCGCTATCCACCACCACCATTTTACTCATCCAGCGACGACGACGAAGACAACCATTCCACCACCTACCTCTTTCCAGAGATTTCAACTGGACATCGTTCCAGGGGAGTCTCTGGGAGTAGCACGGTGCGTTTTTTTACTACATCTATTTAATACCAAAAAAATAAAAATATGTTTTTTTAACAAATAAACAAAAATATGCTTAAAAGCCAAATAATGATGTGCAGCCGGTTCACTACAAGTACCAGATGGCCACGGCCGAAACCTACGAGCAAGACAGGCAGTTCGAGCCGCCAGAGCTGCCCGACGAGTCCGAGAGCTTCACGATGCAGGAGATCACCAAAATGCGCGGACTCGAGAGCTACGAGGAAGAGACACAGTCGGATGCCTACGTCTCGGTCGCTAACTACAAGGTGCGGCATTGCGTGTCCGCCACGCTCCAGGCTATCATGGACAAACACGGAGACATAGCCGCCTCGTCGAAGCTGCAATCCACGTCAACAAGGTCGTTTTACCTAGAGTCCCTGGCCGCGGCCGTGACGGAGCTGAAGTCGACGGCGCTGAGAGATCTGTCGAAGACGCGCGTGGCCGAGATCGCGGCGGTGGTGAAGGACATGGACTCGGTCAGAATCGACGTGTCGTGGCTCAAAACGGCCGTGGAGGAGCTGGCGGAGGCGGTGGAGTGCTTCGGGGGGTACGAGGCTGCGAAGATGGAGAAAGAGGAGTGCAGTAAGGGTATGAAGGAGGGGAAGGTGGAGATGGAGGAGCTGAGAGATGAGCTGAAGAGGAGAGAGAAGGAGATGAAGGAGTGTAGGGAGAGGGTGACGGCGATGGCTGGTAGGCTAGGGCAGCTAGAGATGAAGGATTCGTGGGTGACGAAGAAGCTTGAGCTGTTCCAGAGCAAGGTCCATAAATTTGACGGTGAAGCTGTCTTCGTGGAGGTCTAGATCATATTATAATTCGAATATTCAAATTCAAAACCGTATATGTTTTAGATCATGTTCAACAAACACTAGACTTATGTTGCATTCTACTCTGTTATATCGTACTAGTGCTTCTTAATAAAATAAAAAAATACAGGTATGATTGTTTGATTGAGTTAAGAGTAAAATTAAGAAAGGAAAAAATGGTTCACCTTTAATCACTCTATTTTCAAAGAGAAGAAACCATGATCCTGAACAATGTTCAAAAAGAGAAGTTAGTAAGTTGACCAACCAAATCAAACCAACATAATACTCCAAAGTTGGGAAAAAAAACTTGGGATAAACAAAAAACAGAAGACCATAAGTTAGTAGTAACACTAGCGATTACAGATTTAATCAATAAGAGTCGATCTGACACTAAAAAGCTTTTCTTGATATCTGAGGAAACAATTTTGGATCTTGTCCAAAAGGGGCTGACAAGCCGACTTCGACATCATTTTGGTCGTGAGTGGCATCCTAGATACTTAGGGCCTGACTGGTTCAACCGCAGCGGTTGCGGTTGCGGGAGTTTGCGGATGCGGGTGGTTGCAGTTTCTAGCGGTTTTAAGAGATTAGTACGACTGGTTCTGCGGTTAGAAATTGGTGCGTTTGCGGGATACTTATGACTGGTTAACTACCAATTGCAGCAACAGTTAAATAATAAATTAACAATATTTACATTTTATACAATTATAAAAATATCAAAAATAATAATATTATAATAAATATAAAATTTATATTTAGAAAGTTATAGTTTAAATTTTTAAAAATATAGAAAATATTTTATTTTAAAGTTTTATAATATTAATTAAAATTTAATTGATATATTTTAGCATTTTTATCATTTCAATTTAATTTTTTATTGAATTTTTTTATTTTTGTATTTATATTGTTTTGGAAAAAAAATAATTTTTTTTTATCCTCCCGCAAACGCCCGCAACCGCAAACGCTAGCTGGAACCAACTTTTGAATTTATGAGGTTCAGAGCGATTTGGAGCGATTTGGAGCGGTTTAGAGCGGTTTGAACGATTGGTGAAAACGCCAGCAACCGCTACCAACTGCAAAAGCTGCGTTTGCGGGTGGTAGCGGGAAAACCAGTCATACCCTTAATTGGCAGCGTTGAGACTGAAAGACAAGCCGCTATAGCTGAGTTTTCCAAAGCTTGCTTTCCTCTAATAGTAGCAAACACACACACAAGTGACTCAGGGCATTTCCGATGAGACTTTATTTTTTCCTCTATAATTTACATAAAAATAGAATAATTCTATTATAGTGTAATTTTTGCTTCAATAGTGTTACTCTATAATAGAGTTACTCTATTATAAGTTACTCTATTATAGAGTGAAATATAGAGAAATATCACTTTTTCACTCTAATAACAGAGTAACTCTATTATAAAGTAACACCATTGGAGCAAAAATTACGCTATAATAGAGTTACTCTATTTTAGTGTAAATTATAAAAAGAAAAATAGAGTAGACCATCTGCAATGGTTCACCCTATTTTTCACTTTAAAATAGATTCACTCTATAACAGAATTGTGATATATGCATTGATTGGTAAAACATTAGTATTAGCATTATGCTCTACATTATCCAATCAACAATTGTTAGAAAAACATTTAGAGAAGCATTTACTAAATGCTAATGCTCTCCAAATGTTCTCTAGCCAATGCTCTCATATGAAGCTTTTAGAGGAGCATTTGCATTTAAAATTTATAAAATTAAAGAAAATATATAATTAATTTATTTATTTTATTTAATACTATCATAAAATTATTTTTATATCCAGAAAATAAAATTTTGATTTCTAAAATTAATTTACAATAAAAACATTTTTTTAAAAATAGTATTTCACATTTAAAATATAATTTAATTTATTTTAAATGTGAAAAATTATTTTTAAAAATATATATTTTAATTATAAAATTTATTTTAAAATAATATTTTTTATATAAACATATTTTTTTAATTATTAAATAACATAAATTATTTATATATCTTTTAATTTTATATGTTAATATATTTATATATATACATATATTAGAAATATATTCATTAAAAATAAATATATTATAATTATATACTAATTTTTATAATAATTTTAAATAGCATACTCATAATGCTCTACCAATCATCATATTAAACAGTTTAGCAAAAGCATACAACTCCTGCAGCATGCTGCTTTTATAGCATACTGCTACTGCTAATGCTAATGCTCTACCAATCAAGGCCATACTCAAATGATACTTTATTTTAGAGTAGAAAATATAGTGATGAACAAACAAAAAAACAACTTACTCTATATATAGAGTAAACTCATTTTTACTATATTAGACCATCTCCAATGGTACACTAAAAAAAATATCTCTATATTTCACTCTAAAATAGAGTAACTCTATATAGATTAATGTTATTTTTTTACTCTATAACAGAGTTTAGATTAGAGTGAAAAAACAACATTACTCTATATTTAATTCTATTATAGAGTAATTCTATTATAGAGTGAACCATTGGAGAAAATCCAATTCTATAATTGATGTACTCTATTTTAGTGTGAAATATATAGAAATTTTTTGTGTGTCATTGGAGATGCCCTATTTTAGTGAAAAATAGAATAACATTAGAGCATGATTACTCTAAACTCTATTTTAGAGTAGAAAATATAGTGAGGTTGGAGATATCCTTAACAATATTTATATACTGCCCTAACATATGAGCAAATTCATAGAACACTGTAGAGTGCCCCTCAGTCATTCTGATTTACCATCCATGAAAACAAAAATATTGACATCAAGACTTAAATGGGAGAGATTTACCTCATGACAATGTATTCTTGAAACTGATACGAAATCTTAACATTAATATAAAAATAACTGCATTAGGCAAATATAATACTGAGAAATAATACACAAAGAGAAAACAAGTGGTGTTTACGTAACTAATAATTTGTTATATCTTTGGTCATGTTTTGGGAAATTTGTTAGAAAACACAAACCAGTGTTCTGAAGTTTCTTTTGCTTGGTATGAGACTCTAGCGGCCTCTTCATATTATTGTAGTCTCTTCTGTTTTGCATGAGAGCAGACAGTTAATGTAGTTTTTTAAGTGGGGGTTGAATTCCAGATATTATTTAAACAAAAACACGTTTTCATAGTCAGCGGACATTGCAAGACGAAATTTCTCCAACTTTTTGCCAAACTGAATCCAATACCAATATTAGTATATACCTACCTTGAGAAATATCTACTTTGCTTTTTTCTTTGTTATAACAGAAGACTAATGGTTATTTGCTCTCTAGGAACCCCAAGTGGGTTAAAGTGTTCTTTTATTAGAAAGAGAGTTCAACACGTCTTTGATGAGTGGGGGTCTTTAAAACACGTTTTATTTTTCCCTTCTTATCCTCTTATATTATATTTAAGTGGGTTTTGGCTTAAAAGAAAGATCTTTTCAGTGTTTCTGTTCGGTGTTCTTATCGCTTTTGAATCTGGGTTGTAGAAAAAAAAAAAAAAACACCTACTTCTTCTAGTTCTCGTCTGCAAATATGTCTGTGGCTATGGATCGGGCCTTAATGGCTTTGTCCCTGGATGAAGAAGATGAGGAGCCTTTTACCATGCCAGATCGTCCGGGATTCACTTCCATAGAAGAAAATCGTCTCAGTATCATGGGGAGGTCTTTAAACCCGGAATGCCAGCGTATGTCGGGGTTGATCATCACTATGCCTCGAAAATGGCAAAAAGAAGGAAAAGTTCGTGGTATCGCCTTATCTCGAGAGAGGTTTCAGTTTATCTTTAATTCTGAACATGATCTTCTTGATGTTCTGGAAAAAGGGGTTCAGACTTATAATGAATGGGCGATGGTGCTTGAGCGTTGGGTAGAATACCCTCCGGAGGATTATCTTCAGTTTATTCCTCTGTGGGTGAGGATCAGCTATATTCCAGAGGAATATTACACTACTGAGGCTTTAACAACTCTTGGAGACATGATTGGAAGAGTCATAGTGGTGGCGTTTGACCCTCTGAAGCCTGTCACCCAGGACTATATCCGTGTTCAGGTGCTGTTCAATGTGGCCAACCCGTTAAAGATGTCCAGAGTTATAAATCGTAAGGGTGGAAAGACGGCGACCATTCATTTTGATTATGAGCAGCTGCAGAAGAGATGTTTTACTTGTAAGCGTCTCAATCATGAAAAGAGCATCTGTCCGATTGAAATCAGGAAACGTCAAGAGGAATCTCAAGCTAGAAGAAACAGAGCTAAAGTAGCGTTACAGAAGGCCCCTGCTGCAACACTAAATCTGGAGGATCCTCTTTATGGTGTTCTGGAAGAGTCTCAGGTTGGCTTGGATCAGCTTTCAGGGAGACCAAGAATCGCAAAAGAGGTTATGGATGAAATGAGGAGGTATATGCTGGCTGATACAGGGGAAGACAGAGCAATCAAGGTGGATAAATTGAGAAGTACAGTCAAAGAGGCTGAAGCTGATCCAAGAGCTCAACGTTCTGTTCTGCGTTTAGAAGCTGCCCCCATGGTTACTTCTGATTTAAACAAAGGAAAAGGGTTGGTATTTGATTACAGTGAGAAAAGTCAAAAGAAGGTCTCATTTGATTTAAATGTCAATCCCAACAAGCTTATGGCGGGAGCGTTTAAAGCCTTCAAACCTCAGGTCACTCTTAGTGAGCCGGTGTTGGAGCTTGGTTTCTTCGACGACAGTAGTGAAGCCAGTGTGCATAATCCTTTCTTTGATAGTTCAACGGTTTTCCGTGTAGGTTCCCCTGAGCCTAGATCTTCCGGGACTATCAAGAAGAGTAGTTATGTGCGCAGGCGTCCTCCTAAAGGGTTAAGGAATAAGTTATCTTCAGGTCTGATGGTACAACAATTTGATGATGGTGAAGACAGAAGAGAGGGTAAGCAGGAAATGAGTAGTAGAAAGAGGAAGAAAGTGGTGCAAGAAATGGGTGGAAGGTCAAACAATAAGGCGCAATGCCTTAAGGCGATCCCAAGTGAGGGATCGCCCAACGCCCAATGAGCATAATCAGCTGGAATTGTCAGGGCTTGGGGCGGCCTCAAGGTCTGACAATTCAACGTCTTCGGGAGATGCGTCAAAAAATCTTCCCGGAGATTCTTTTTTTGATGGAAACGAAGAACTGTCGCGATGTTTTGGTAGATACTCAGGTGTGGTTGGGGTATGATCGTGTTTATACAGTTAGCCCTGATGGCCTTAGTGGAGGCCTTGCAATAAAAAAAAAGAAAAACATGAAGATGGATGTAAAATTGCAGATAAAAACATTTTGGACTGTTTGGTACAGTATGGAGAGATTACCTTTTTTCTTTCTTGTATATATGGAGATCCGATCATCGAGGGGCGTAATGAGGTGTGGGAAAGACTTAACCGAATTGGAACTAATCGCAAAGAACCGTGGTGCCTCATTGGGGACTTCAATGAGATTCTAAATAATGAAGAGAAATCAGGTGGTCCAAGACGGTCTGAGGCTTCTTTCTTGCCCTTTGCAGACATGTTGAAGAATTGTGGTATGGAGGAACTGTCTAGTAGGGGCGACAAGCTGACTTGGGGTGGCAAAAGATGGAATAAATGGATTCAGTGCGCCTTAGACAGGAGCTTTGGAAATGAAGAATGGTTCAAGATATTTCCGGGCTCGAACCAAATTTTTTTGGAGAAGCGCGGTTCTGATCACAGACCTGTTTGGTTAAACTTCTATGCTAACCATGAGGCTTTCAAAGGTCAGTTCAGATTTGATAAGAAGTTCCTAATCCAACATGATGTGAAGAAACAGATTAGCATAGCTTGGGCGAGGAACTGTAATGGTCGACATCAATCAGTGTCTCAGAGAATAAGAAATTGTAGAAATGCTCTCAGCCGGTGGAAGAGACAATCTGTCTACAATTCTCAAGACAAGATTCGTTTGTTGCAAGAAAGACTAGAATGGATGCAATCAAGAGATTATCCTTGTTTTTTCATGATTAATATCATTAAGAAGGATTTGATTAAGGCCTATAAGGAAGAGGAACTCTTTTGGAAACAAAAGAGCAGGGATAAGTGGATGATTCATGGGGACCGTTGCTCTAAATTTTTCCACTCTTCGGTCAAAACAAGCAGATCCAGAAACCTGATTGATAAGTTGAAGGACAAGAATGGAAAGGATCAATGGTCGGAAGGCGCCAAAGCTGAAGTTGCTATTGACTATTTCTCGACTCTTTTCCGTTCTTCTAATCCTCGGTCCTACACTCCAGTGCTGGAAAGTATGGTTCCAAAAGTCTCTGATTCGATGAATGACGTCCTCTCAAGAGACATTTCTAAAGAGGAGGTTAGGGAAGCGATCTTTTCAATTGATCCAGACAGTGCGCCTGGTCCTGACGGCATGACTGGACTCTTCTTTCAACGGCATTGGGATCTTGTAGGAGAGCAGATCACCAGTGAGATACAAGAGGTCTTTCAGACGGTTTCTCTCCCTAGAGATTGGAACTTCACATACATTTGCCTTCTTCCCAAAATTAATGACCCGGAGTTCATGAAGGATTTAAGGCCCATCAGTTTATGCTCTGTGTTGTACAAATCCGTCTCAAAAATTTTGGTAAGAAGGCTTCAACCTTTCTTACAGGACATTATCTCGTCCAATCAATCTGCTTTCGTTAGGGATCGTCTCATATCTGATAACATAGTCATAGCACACGAAGCGGTTCACGCCCTCAAAAGGCATCATCCAATATCTCAGGAGATGATGGCGGTGAAAACCGATATGTCGAAAGCATACGATCGTGTGGAATGGAGTTATCTTAGGAGTCTGATGTTGGCACTGGGATTTAGCTTGAAGTGGGTTGACTGGGTGATGATGTGTGTTACATCAGTATCCTTTGCGGTTCTTATTAATGATCAACCATTTGGGTTGATAAATCCACAGAGAGGATTACGCCAAGGCGATCCGTTGTCACCATTTTTGTTTGTTCTCTGCACTGAGGGGCTTACGCATCTACTTAATGTGGCGGAGAGAAATGGTTTGATCAGTGGAATGCAATTTTCAGAGGAGGGTCCAACTATTTCCCATCTCTTGTTTGCTGACGACAGCTTGTTCCTTTGTAAAGCATCAGTGAGCGAAGCTTCAGTGCTACAAAGAATCCTCACTTTCTATGGTGAGGCTACTGGGCAGACAATTAACCGTGAGAAATCTTCCATTTCTTTTGGTGACAAGGTCGGTGAAGAATCAAGAGCAGCAATTCAACATACTCTTGGTATTTCCAATCAAGGGGGAGCAAGCAAATATTTGGGCCTCCCAGAGTGTTTTTCGGGTTCGAAGGTTGATCTATTTTCTTATCTGAAAGACAAAACTCATGGGAAGCTTGACGTTTGGTATTATAAGCACCTCTCGCAGGCTGGGAAAGAGGTATTGATAAAGTCTTCTGGCTCCTCGCTTTCGACCTTTGCTATGTCATGTTTTCGTCTCCCCAAATCTATCATTGACAAACTCACCAGCATGTTAGCGGCCTTTTGGTGGGGAGCTGAGCCTCATCAACGAAAGATTCATGGGTAGCATGGGAACGTTTGTGCCTTCCTAAGGACCAAGGTGGTCTTGGTTTCAGAGATCTTGAAGCTTTCAATCAAGCTATGTTGGCCAAACAAGCGTGGAAAGTATTATCTCAACCGGATTCGATGCTTGCGAGATTCCTGAAGAGTAGATACTTTCCTGATGGTGAATTTTTGTCAGCTCCCTTAGGTCTTAGGCCGTCTTACGCTTGGCGTAGTTTGTTGCATGGCAGAGAGCTTCTGACAAAAGGCATTATTCGCAGAGTGGGTAATGGACAAAAGACTAGAGTATGGATTGATAAATGGATTGATGATCCAGTGGAAGGTATGCGAGCTCCTGGATTAAGAACTACTTTTTCGATGTGAACCTGATTGCGAGCTCTCTGATTGATTCCTCTACTCGCTTGTGGAATCCAACGGCTCTGTGTGAAATATTTGTTCCAGGAGATGTTCAGATGCTGTTAAAGAATCAGCCAGCTGTGTTTAAAAGAGGATTTTTATTCTTGGAAGCTGACTCGAAGTGGTCAATTCTCTGTTAAAACGGCTTATATCTTAGCCTTTGAAGAGAAGACTAGACTATCTCAACCAGAAGCTTTTAACAACCTTCTATTAATCCGCTTAAAGAGAAGGTTTGGAAGGTCTTAACGGTTCCAAAAATCAAAGTTTTTCTGTGGAAAGCATTATAATGGTGGCCTATCTGTAGCGGAGCTATGGAAGCTAGAGGAGAGGAATGAAGGTGGACAGTGGATGTCAAGTATGTGGAGATCAACTGAATCTATCAATCACATTTCTTCGAATGTCCTCTTGCAAGACTCGTTTGGGCTATCTCAGGTATCCCCAATCCCGAAAATGGATTCCACCAAACTTCGATTTTGTTAAACTTCAGTTATCTGCTGAGTTTGGAGAAGAAAGCAAGGTGGTGCCAAATTCTTTTAGAGTTTGGCCATGGATCTTTATGGTCATTATAGAAAGCGAGAAACGAGCTCTTGTTCAGAGGTTTTACTCCAATTCCTTCAAATGTTATGTTGCGTGCCCAATCAAGATGACCGATGAATGGTTTGAAGCGCAAGTGGTGGAGGAGAAAAATTCTTTCCGAAACTCAAGTTAATATTCAGAAGAGAGAAAGGAGAAGTGGAAGCCGCCACCAAAAAGATTGGTCTATGTGCAATGTTGGATTTGATTGGAATAAATCCAAAAATCTTGCGGGTGGTGGCTGGGTGATTCGTAACGAGAAGTGGGTGTTGTGCTTTGCCATAGCAGAAGAGCGTTCAGTAATATCCAATCTAGGGATCAGGCTAAGCTTGTGGTGATTCTTTGGGCTTTGGAGAGTATGGAGAGTCACAGAATGTCCCATATCATCATCGCTGCTGGTGAATTCTGTGAAATGTTTGGAGCTGTTGAAAGACCACAAGCATGGCCTTCCTTCCTTCACTTGCAGGTGAAATAGGAATCAGTATGGCAAGAATTGTTGGTTGTAAGCTGCAAGTGGTTAGCAGAGAAGCGAAACAGAGGAGCATCTTTCATTGCTCAAAGCTTACTAAGCAGGGTTTGGTGAGATCATATGTTCAGACTGGTTATCCTCCTTGGCTTTTGAATTCTTTGTCAATGAAAGCCGTTATCTCTGAAGTGATTCTCATGGGCAGTTAGTTATGGTGTTGGGTTTCGGAGGAGAATGTTTGTCTTAGTTCTACCTGAGCCTTTTTGTTGTGTTGTTTGAGTGGTAGTGGAGATACAGAGGCATTTTTTGTTTTTGATGTTCCTCTGTAATGTTGTATATGTTTAAATTTTCAATGATCAATGAAAATTCAGTGAAAAAAAAAAAACAGATCGACTTTAACGATTAGATTGGTATATAATTTTAAACCAGAACGCATTGAGTTTTTCGAGTCGTCCCTGACTTCGACACCCGTACTGTACTTTGACAAGAAATAAATATAATTATTAAAAGAAAGGCGAAATTGACCAAG